>NC_056732.1:143308723-143386223 GCF_019279795.1 Protopterus annectens
ATCTCTTTACCACATTCTACCTAATAAACTCTTTCTGCACTTGCTTTTAGTCCTTTTTAATTGCATTTTTTAAACTGTGTTTGGTCTAATATTGCTACATACTCAAGTGTGCTAGCTTGCACTGCATGTGAATTGCTTTTACTACTGTTTTTGCTACTTTTCTGTAAAAAAAAAAAACTGTAAGCCTGTTTCCTACCTTTCCTGTAACTAGTGTTCCAGATACAGATTTGCTGTATCCAGGACTGTATGTAAGATTCTGAGCCCCCCAAGCCTTTCTGTGTTGGAGGGAAGCCTTCTAGATTATCAGTGGGAGTCGTAAGCACTAGGTAACCTGCCTACCACATAAGGAGTGGTTCTGGCCCAGAAATTGTAGTTATTGGCCGTTTGGACAATCTCTTCCATCTCTCTCAACTTTCTGATTTGAAAGCCTATATTTGCACTTGTTTCTGTCCTGTAACTCATCTAGTGCAGATACAGATTCTTAGTTTTAGCACTTAAATTTGCTTATTCATGCTCAGCACTTGTTCAGAACTTGTAAGCACTAAATAAGCTACAAATTCTATAGCACTCAATCTTCCTCATTACCTAGAGGATAACAGTTTTTGTACTTACTTTTCTCACTTGCTTAGAGAAAAACAGCTCATGTACTCACTTTCCTATCTAGAGGAAAATAGTTTTTTTATTCGGGCATGTCCAAGGGTCAGCTCCCAGTGTTCTCTCCTGTCTATCTGATTAATCTGGGCATCTTGAGGCGATGTACAAATTGCCTCATGTACACAGACAACCCTCTCCTCCTACCCCTGTGAGAGATGCACTTATCTAGCCAAACTGGAGGTAAAGCTCTCTCCAACCAAGACTGAACTTGACAGTCATGAGGAGAAGGTAAACATTTGTACCACACCACACTCATCACATAGTCTCACTAAATCTTCTTCTTCTTTTGGCTTTTCCCTTTTAGGGGTCACCACAGCAGATCACCTGTCTGCTTATGATTGGCAGTGGAGTTTTTACAGTGTCGAGTTGCCAGCCTGACACCCAACCTTCCACAGAAGGCACACACATGCATACACTCACACCTAGGGCCAATTTAGTGTGTCCAATCCATCTACAGCATGTCTTTGGGATGTGGGAGGAAACTGGAGCACCCAGAGGAAACCAATGCGACCACAGGGAGGACATGCAGACTCTGCAAAGAAGGCACCCCAGCCGAGGATCAAACCAGAGAACCTCTTGCTGTGAGGCAGCAATGCTAACCGCTGCACCACCATGGCCGCCCTATAGTCTCACTAAATCTACACCACCAAAATCCACACATAGTAACACAAAAACATTCACAACGAAGGCTCTCAATAATAATCTGTCTAAGCAAAAGAGAGCTCCAAAGCAGAAACACAAGCAACCTCCATCCCCCAACACAACCCAAATGACACATAGCCCACAGACTCAGTGTGCCACTCAGCCACAGCCAATAAGGCAAAACAACGTACACAACACACTAGTCATAGGTGACTCTATAGTCAGGCACACTGATGTCCCACTCACCAGGCTAAACAAGGAGAAGGTTACTGTCAGCTGCATGTTGGGTGCCAGGATCCACCACATAACCCACGCACTCAGGTCACTCCACAACAAGTACAAATATGACTCTGTCATTGTCCATGTTGGTGTGAATGACCTGAGACATACGTCCCTGGACTACATGAAAAGAGACATGGAAGAGCTCTCCAATCTTGTAGCCCAGGCAGGTATGACCCTATCCCTGAGTAGCATTCTGCCATTGCCCAGAATGATACCGCAGTACAAGGACAAAATGATTGACTTCAACAATTGGCTAAGCTTCTGGTGTCATTCTAAGGGGATCCAGTATCTGTCTGCTTGGGATGACATGGTTGACAGACCACCATGCTTTGCCACAGATGGCCTGCACCTGTCGCCCCTGGGATTCCGGATACTGGCTAAAGCTCTTGCTGCCCCTATAGTGCCTTTTTTAGGCAAGGTTCAAATAACAAATTCACCACCATAACAGGAACAGGCAAGCAAAAACTGAGGGTAATGCTACTTAATGCTAGAAGTCTAAATCTCAAAATGCACTCACTTGAGGCACTCCTTAAAATGGAGAACATTGATATCTGTGCAGTGACTGAGACCTGGTTCAAGGCTCCAGAGAGCACCCCTGCACTACCAGGCTATAACTCATACCACACTTTTCGGTCATGTAACCTGTACCGAAACACCAAAGGTGGAGGTGTGTCCATATTCATTAAGGATATCCAGACCTCCAGGCTAGTTGCTCAGCATAATGCATCTTAGGTTATCCAAGTGCAATTAACCCTGGACAAAACTGCAATCAAAATTGTAGCTTGCTACAGATCCCCCACCATGCCCCAGGATTTCCACTCCTCTTTTCTTGATGTACTGGAAAATATTAGAGTTCAACCAAACACCCTAATAATGGGCGACTTCAATTACCCCACCATCAACTGGGAAATCTACTCATGTACCAACTCCTTAGCTCAATGCTTTCTAGAATTCATAAACTCCAATGCCCTGGATCAACTTATCCATACTCCCACCAGGGGCAACAATATCCTAGACCTAGTCATTACCAACATGAGTGACCGGTGTTCCACACCTGAAGTCAACTCCTTGTTGGTCCGATCCGACCATAAGCTAATCACCCTTGATATCCACATCCCGCCCCTACCCCCATTAAGGAAACCACAGGAAAAAATTTCTCCAAAGCCAACTTCAAGCTTCTTAAGACAGAAATGGTGAACTTCATGACACTCATGCAGATGGACAATACAGTTACAACTGCTGAATCCTACACAAATGCACTCTATAAGCACTTACACAAGTGCATGGATTGTGCTATCCCAAACAGAACCAAGACGCTATCCTCCAAAAAAATGGAAGCCAATCTGGTGGTCCCATGCCATAAACAAACTGTACAACAGATGGAAGAAACTGTTACAAAAGAGAGTAAATTCCCATGAGTGGAGGAGCTCCCTGGTCAGCCTCAGTAAGAAGCTGAGATCTCTTATAAGATCCTCCAAAACTAGCTGCAAAAACAAAATCACCACTAATTCAAAGGACAGCCACAAAGCATTCTATAGCTATGTCAATAATCTTGATGGCAACACCCAGATCTGTTCTGAGTTACAGCACAAAGGTACAAAAATTACAGAACTAACTGATATTGCCAACATCCTGGCAAATAGGCTCAGTGCTAACTTTACCCCCCTCTCACCCCTAAAGGGCCCATATCTATACAGGAAGAATGCAGAGTCCCTGTAATCACAACTATGCAGGTAAAAGCTGCACTCTATAAAGCCAAAAACACAGCATCCATGGGACTGGACAACATCCCAGGCTGCGTTTTACACGAACTTCAGAATTAACTTGCTCCCCACTTAAGCACCATGTTCAATAATAGCCTTGCATCAGGCTTTGTGCCCACTGAATGGTGCACAGCAGCAGTTATCCCACTCCACAAAGGGGGAGCCACCACTGATCCTGGGAACTATCGACCTATTAGCCTGACGAGCCTGGTCTGCAAGGCCATGGAACGTATCATCATGGAACTCATAAACAAAGACATTGGTAACCTCCAAACTCTAGATCCCACCCAGTTCGGGTTTGTGAAAGGCAGATCATGCCTTCTGAACTTGATCGACTTCTTTGAGGCAGTCACCAAAGCCATAGATGAGGGTAAGGTGGTTCACACAGCCTATCTTGACCTCGCCAAGGCTTTCAACACCATCCCCCATTCCGGAATTATAGCTAAATTCACTAAACTAGATATAAATCCCTACGTCACAAGATGGGTTGCCAAATGGCTCACTGGCAGAGCCCATACTGTAAAAGTTGCAGACTCCAGATCTGACCTCAAAGCAGTGACAAGTGGAGTACCACAGGGTTCCATCCCGGGACCTCTCCTGTTTGGTATCTACTTCTCTGAAGTACAGGCTAACACAGAAGGCCTCTGGCTAATGAAGTTCGCAGATGACTGCAAACTAGGAGCCATAGTCAAGTCCCCAAATGATGTGGACATCCTACAGAAGGGCCTCGCTGAGACAAATGCCTGGTGTCAGAGCCATGGTCTCAAGCTCAATGCCAAAAAGTGCAGTGTCATCCCCTTTGTTAAAAACTCTGTACCCATGAACTGCCACATAGGCAGCAATCTACTTAACATCGAATGCGTGATAAGAGACCTTGGGACCCAGGTGGACAGTAGTCTCTCCTTTGATAGTCACATTACCACAGTAGTCAGGAAGTCCTTCTACATGGCACACCTCATCATAAAAGGGTTCTCATCCAGGAAAAAAAAGGTCATTTTCCCCTCTAATTGACACTCATTAGACCCATTATAGAGTACAAAGCCCCTTTTGGAATGTACCTCACAAGACATCTGCAGCAGCTGGAAAGGCCACAGAAGTACATCACAAAGAAGATTACTGGCCTCAAACAAATGCCTTATAATGACCGCCTCAAAAAACTTCAGCTTTACTCCATAGCATATCGCCTATGCTGAGGTGATCTCTGCCTAACATATAAAGCTATGTCAAACCCAGAGCTGTTGGACATGCTACACCTAAAGAAATCCCAATCCCTCTGAGCTACACGCTCTAGGGACCTAAACCTTGTCATCACAATAAACAGGACATGCTGGAGGGATAGATTCCTGTCCCAGAGACTTCCCATACTCTGGAACAGGCTATTCATCTATGTCAAGCAAAGTTCTTCATTAGCACTCTTCAAGAAAAATCTTGATGAGTGGATGGGAAACAGGAAATACACCCTGGGGATCACTTCTGTGTCTCTGCTCAACAGTGGCACAGGAAAATAACTTTCTTGGGTGGCTTAAGCCAGGGAAACTTGTTGGCTAGGCTTACGTAGGCCCTTGGGCCGATAGCCTAGTACCTACCTATGAACCTATGAACCTATGAACCTATGAGATATTTAACAGATTTTACCTTCAGGAATATAAGAGGATTTACTAGAGAAAAATCATAACGACATATAGCTAATTTCACAATTACTAGTTTCAGCAAAAAAGTAAAGTCAATAATTGTACCTCCTCTTAAAATGTATGGCAGCACATATTCCTTTTTTCCCTTATTCTCGCTACTCCATATTCATAAGTTCAGAGCCAGTTACATGTTTAGTACACATATGAGGTCCTTCTAGATTCATTTCTATGAATCCTTCTGGTACACAAATGTGTACTGCCCCTTATCTGCAAATTAGTTGTCTCCCTATCACTTATGCCTTAAGCATATTAAGCTTTTGTGATATGGAGGTGTGTTTAACAAAACTCCTCCATATTTTCTTAGTCATCCTGAAAGATATCATTTGCATAACCAAGTAGCAACACTCTTTGTGGATTACTGCTACAACAATGTGAAGGACTGGACTATAACACCGCACCCTATAATTCTGCCTGGTTTCATCTTTGAACTCATGGGTAGGCATTTGGGTACCTCTGAATGTTTTGTAATACTATAGTATCACCAGTGCTTCCTTCAAGTTAAAAATTTAGTCATTGCTTGCCATTGTACTTTATCTTTTACCTGCTACTATAATTTGAGTGTAAGGTGATGATAAACCAAAGCATAGCTGTTTAATTGTAAATCAGCAGCTGGCTTGCCTGAGTGAGACATTGCTATATCAAATGCAGACTGCCTTGCTCTGGGTGTGTGTATCTTTTATAAATAAATGAAAAAAGTAAGCTGCTTACTTGGGTTTTTCTTGGATTTAGGAATGTAATATGGTTCATTATGGGCTATGATTCATAAACATTGTAGATCAGAATGTGTGATGTACCTTTAAGAAGCTTTCCAGTTAGTGGGTACGTGCATATAAGTACTGAGCATGTGCAAGCAAGAGTGCAATTTTGAGTGAGCAGCCAGAGTGAGACCATGCATGTATGTAGTCAGTCTTAAGAAGAGCAACATGATGTCAGAATGGAATCGAGAGTCACAGCCATGAGGCAGCCAGTTAGAGTTAGAGGAATATACAGGAGTGAATCATCTCTACTACTCAAACGATTCACAAAACAGGTCAAAAACAAATTCCAGGTACAAAAAAATCACTTAAATGATTTCTTTCACTACAAATATAAAATGAAGCACTCAGAATAGTTGAAATGAATTTCTTATTAATCAAAATGTCTAAAATCATGACATATTGATAAAAATATTCGAAATAATTACGAAAATGTTTGAAACAATATCCAAATCACATAAAATGTACAAAAAAAGGGAAAATTATCATATTGTTTTCACTATGTATTACTTTTTCTCATTAACTAAAGCTATTCAAAGTATCCAAAGTGTGCAAAGTGTTTGCAAGTGTGTCCAGTATTACAATGCGGTTATTTTGTAAAGTACAGTTATTTCAAAGAATATTTCGCAGAGTACAGTCTTTCAAAGAGCTTATTGTGTATTTGAATATTATTACAAGTACCTGCTGTGTGTGCATGTTCATACATAATTACAAGGGCCATTTTACATTGTGTTTTACTATAATCTGTGGCCATGGCAGAAGGATTTTACAGACCCACACTGCTTGTGTTTGATAACAATATTGCAGAAAATTGGAGAGTGTTTGAGCAGGAATACAATATTTTCATACAGGCTGCTTTTTCTGACAAAGACGCACATACAATTTATTCTGCTTAATTTAACTGGCCATTGAAAGAGAGCATTCATTTGTGTATGCACCTGCTGTGTTTGCATGGGAGAGGGAAGACTGCCATATTGTGGTACTGTCTGAAAGGCGGGAAGACCCTGAGTTCTTAAAACATAAATTTAGAGAAATGTGTAACCCCCAAATGAATATTACAATGGAAAGGCAGTTATTTTGCACAAGGGATTAAAAGCCTGGTGAAACTTTTGAAGCATATATCTGACTTCAGAAATAAGGCTAAAACATGCAGATTTGGTGATTTGAGAGATGAGTTGATTAAGGACAGGCTTATATGTGGTATTAATAATGACACAGTGAAAAAGATTTTGCTTTGAGACAGTGATTTAATGGTAAATAAGGCCATTAAGATTTTTCAGATATACGAGCATAAAGAAAGGCACACAAGTATGTTTACAAATGAGAATAGTTGTGGAAGGCACAGTGACAAAGCTCATACTGATAGTATGCAGAACGTGGCTAAAGGAAACAGGCCCAAGCACATGGCAGCTACTTTGGTCCTGTAACAGTCCCTGGGAAACCTCGAGTCTTTCCAGCAAATTCCAGGGCATGATCAGTGAAGCATAAGGGTGAGTCAGCAAAGTCAAAATATGTGCCCCCAGTCAGCTTCATAGTCAACTGTCTTAATTGTGGTGGCAATTGTGATGCCCCTTCACTGGCCCAGTAATCAAGGAGCCTCAGTCCTCACCAGTGGCAACAGTGGAGAATGTACACACTGGGAGGATTACAAGTACATGCACAGTAAAGTGCAATTTCCCTTAAGAACACACAGAGATCACAGTTAGTCTGCGGCTGGTTTCTCCTTCTTTCTCCAGATCTCCAATAAGACTCCCCACTGGCACAGCTATAGGGTTGAGATCTCAGCTGATTGGCCAAGCCAAAACCTCCAACATCCTCTCTGTCCAACCAGTGCTTTGTGTCCCTGCCCAAGTAGCTCACACACACACACACACACACACACACACACACACACACACACACACACACACACACACACACACACACTTTGAGGCTTGATTGAGTGGCCTAATGGATAAGGCATTGGCTTCCTAAGCCAGGCATTGAGAGTTCGAGTCCCATCTGGGGTGATATATACACACATACACACTCACCTGGGAAAGGCTGACACAGGTTTACTAGCTATCCCCCCTTCTGCCCATACTATAAGGTAGTTCCAGCTGCCACTCTTAACAGATAATTTAAGGCCCTTAGCAAAGGGTGTCCAGTCCTACTGTGTAATGTTACTATTAATCCAAATGGTAGTCTGACCAAGAGTAAGGCTATTTAAGAGTGGCATGTGCAGTGTCACCATATAGATATTCAAGTACGCTAAGAGCTTAAATATCTCTAAACAGACCAGCCACAATTAAAAGGTTTAAATATATTTAATAATAAATAATAAAAGAACAAGACGATACTTAGTAAGTAATTAGTTACATCAGAGCTCAAAATCACAGGAAATATTTAAAACAACATTGCAGGACAGTCTCAAATAAATAAAGAAAACATCTAAGCTATACTTTACTATATTCCTATCTGAATCTAAAAGAGTTACTATACCCTAGAAACTTACAGCAAGGCAAGTGCAGAAGGTGATGAGTGGATGTTGTTGTCAGGTCAAAAGACACATACAAAATGCTGTCTCTCTCTAAGAGGGTTCTTAAATTAACATCAAACATTGTAGTTGGCTTAGCTTAGATGACATCACTTTTTGTCACCTGGCTTTAGTTCCAAAGCTAAACTCCCATTGTCAGAAATTAACATCATTTAGCATCTCTCTGTGAAAATACATAGCCTTCTAATGTTTGCAACTGCTAGGAGACATAAAAAAATAAAACACTTAGAAAACAATGTAGAAGACACCCTAGTTCTAGACATCCTGTCCTCTTGCTTCATTGAAACTAGTGTTTATGACACAATAATAAAACAATTTAACCTCAACTATTTTCTTTGAATTTTTTAAAGTTAACCTCCTATGTTCCAGTTTCCATTAAACATATACATCTAAACAGTCACAATAGTGCAAGTACATTCCTATTGTATTCCAATAGGGAATGCTGTGGTCACATTTTAGCTCAGTACTTTACACACACTTTTGTATAAATCATATCAATATTCACAAATGACATAGAATTATTTATAAAATTCCTGATAGCTGGGCTGGCAGTGTGACAGTAATCATGAACCTAAAAGGGAAAAGTGCTTAGCTTTTGGTCAGCAGTGCCATTCTTGCAATAAGTGGAATAATTTCAAAAGATTTTGTAAATCAAATAAAGCACATTCATATATTAAAAGATGGCATTCCAAGAGGCATGTTGATCAATTAGAAAGCTGTGACACTACTTTTTATGCTGATGGTGTATGTGCTTGGTGAAACAGTTAAGGCAGTAGATTTGTGGGCAAAGAACAAAATCTTTTGTACTGTCTGGATTAATGGGAGTCCCATAGAGCTCAAAGTAGATACTGACTCCAAGTGCGATGTTATGTCAGCAGAAACATTTGCTAGAGTAAAAGCTACAGAGCATCTTGATTTGACAAAGTGTAAGAAGCTTGTTGCTTATGGTGGTGAAGAGATTCCAACTGAATTGCTCAGTAGAGCTTTCATGTTACTCTGCTGGGAACAGCTATGCCTTGCAGTTTTACATAGTCAAGAGACAGATGCAGTCATTATTAGGCCTCAGAGACAATTTGAAAATAGAACTGCTTTCATTTAATAAGGAAGTCCACCATGTAAGCCTGCATGACAACAGTTCAAATTTCACCCAAACTATTTTTTCTGAGTATGCTGATATTTTTGCAGACAAACTAGGCAAACTACCAGTATTGTACTCTATGAAGTTAGACTGAGAGATCAGCCCAGTTATCAGACCAGCATGGAAAGTTCCAGTAGCTATGCAGGGCAGAGTCAAAGCCAAGCTAGACAGAATGGTGCAGCTAGGAGTAATTTGTCCAGTAGAAGAACCTATTGAATGGGTATACTCCATGGTAGTAGCTGAAAAGAAAAGCTCGGATGATATCAGAATATGTAGTGATCCAAGAGATCTGAACAAAGCATTAAAAAGGCCTCATCATCCAATGAGCACAGTCAAAGAGGTTTCTGCCCTCATGCCAAACACCACTGTTTTTTCTGCCTTAGATGCAAAGAGTTCATTTTGGCAAATTTTGCTTGACAGAAAATTGCTACCACATTCAGTACACAATTTGGAAGATACAGATTTCTGAGAATGTCATTTGGAATAAATTGTACCAGTGAAGTCTTTCAGCATGCAATGAAGCAAATTTTTTTGGGTTATCCATGTGCTATTATAGTATATGATATTCTAGTAGGAGTTAATGGTGAAGTTGAACATGACAGAAACCTCAAGAAAGTTCGGGAAAGAGCACATGAAGTGAATCTTAAGCTGAATTCTCAGAAGTGCAAATTCAGGCTAAGAGAAGTCACTTATGTTGGTCACTTGTTTACCAGTTCAGGCTTATGACCAGATTCTTCAAAGCAAACAGCAATTGCAGATGCCAGCTCCAGATAATGTTCAAGCCCTATAATGTTTTCTTGGCATGGTCACTTACCTAGGCAAGTTCATTCCAGATTTAAGCCAACTTTCAACAATGCTAAGAGAGCTGACACACAAAGATGTAATTTGGTCATGGTCAGAACAGTACAGAAGGGTATTTGATGCCCTGAAACTAAAAATTGCTAACCCACCAACTCTCAGCTACTATGATGTTCAAAAACCAGTTACTCTTTCCTGTGATGCTTCTAAGTTTGGTCTAAGTGCAGTCATTCTTCAAGAGGGTAGACCAGTAACCTATGCTAAGAGAAGTCTTACTCAAACTGAGATGCAGTATGCCCAGCTAGATTGGGAAAGAGCTTTTGTCAATTGTGTTTGCATGTTCAAAGTTTCATGATTATATTTACAGTCGACTTATCCAGATCGAAACTGACCACCAGCCTCTAGTCACTATTTTGAGAAAGCCTATGCATACAGCTCCTACCAGATTGCAATGTTTGATGTTCAAATTGCAAAAGTACAATTTCTACCTTTTTAAAAACAAAAAGGCAAACTTCTTCATCTTGCTGATACCTTACCCAGATTGCCCCAAAAAAAACACAGAACAGCATAACAATGAACAACTTGATTTTGAGGTAATGGAAGTGAGAATTTTTTCTTCCACACATCATGATGAGCTCAGAACTCACACAGTTCCAGATCCAATTCTCCAGAAGCTTAACCACTTTATCAGATGAGGATGGCCTTCAAAGAAATCTTGTTTACCAGCAGAAGTGCAGCAGTATTTTCCATACAGATAAGAGATTTTGTCAAACAATGTTATCATCATGAAAGGTCCTAAAATGATTGTTCCAAAGTCCTTGGAACAAGACTACATTAAGATCTTGCATCATGGCCACCCAGGAACTGATTCTACCAAAAGAAGGCCAAGAGCTCTAGCATTTTGGCCTTCTATGTCAAGAGATATTGACAAAATACTTTCATTTTGTTCAGTATGTAATAGTACAAAGCAGCATCAACAAAAAGAACCACTTCAGTTAAAGCCAGATTCCTGAACTACCTTGGTCTACAGCAGCCACAGATGTCTTTGAGTGGAATGCTCAACACTATTTGGTATTAGCAGACTTTTAATCAAATTAGTTTGAGATTGACCTACTTCCCAACCTTACTTATAGTATTGTCATTACTAAACTGAAGCATCATTTTTCTGTCCATGGTAGTCCGCACAGAGTTATTTCTGACAATGGTGCACAGTTTACTAGTAAGCAGTTCAAGTAATATGCAGAAGTGTGGGACTTTGTTCATATTACGAGTAGTCCTGAATTCCCTCAGTCAAACGACTTGGCTGAATGTGCAGTTCAAAGTGCAAAACAGCTGTTAGAGAAATCCAGACACGGCAATACTGATGTTTTTCTAAACTTGTTAAATCTCAGAAACATTTCTTGTGATAAACATCTTGGTTCACCTGCTCAGAGACTTATGTCGAGACAAACCAGAACCACATTACCAATCAGCAGTAATTTATTGGTTCCATGTGTTAATTATAACAAAGAAGTAAAAGCTTAACCATTGAAGATGCGTTTGTCCCAGAAGTCTTACTATGATAAAACCAGCAAACCTCTCCTTTCTTTACTAAAAGAGGCGATAGTGAGGATGCAGATGTCAAAAAGGTTTGATCGCATCGGATTTGTGAAATGTTTGTGCCAATAGCCGAGATTGTACATTGTGGAATCACAAGGAATGGAATCAGACAAAACTGGAAGCATTTGTTACCTGTGTCTGAACCAGAGTTACAGCATCTTGCCTGTGACAAAGACTCTAGTTCTCAGAGTGACTTATACAATGTTCCTCTTCCAGAGAACATTCCGTCAGCAATCCCCATTCCTGAGAAAATCCCTGAGACTCCTCAAGTAGAACATTCCCCAGTGACTGTCCCTGTTACACCCAGTCCTAACTATTATATCACAAAATCAGGTCGCATCTTTAAACCTAGTCCCAGATACATGGAAACCTGGACATGACTGTTGTTTTTCTTCATTAGTGTCTGTATAAATTGAATGCCTATACAAATGTTGTTGTTTATATGAGACAGGTCAGTAAAGAGGAAGGATGTAGATCAGTGTGTGATATACCTGTAAGAAGGTTTCTAGTCAGTGGGCACGTGCATAGAAGTACTGAGCAAGCCATTTTGAGAGAGCAGCCAGAGTGAGAGCATGCAAGTATGTAGTCAGTCAGTTAGTTCAAGTTCAATGTTCCTGCCATCCATCCTAATGTGCTTGTATACAATAAACTACTTAAATGAACACACATGCCTCATTGTCTTCTTAATGCACATAAGACAAGCAGCAAACATGATACCTTCAAATGGTGTGACACATTAATTAGTACACTATGGGTGACCTTACAATTAGGCAGAAACAAAGCCATAATAGAAAAGAAATCATTATTTTTTTTAATAATATTTCAACACTAATCAGGGGATTTTGTTATTTAAAGCCATGATGGATGCACTGGTAGTAATAGGCCAATCTCAAAAACAGACGAATTAAAAAAACAATGTCTTTACACCATATACATCACTGACATTGTTTAAGGTACATTGATCAATGTCACACATGCACACATGAAAATACGCATGAAAGCATGCACATAAGCACACACACACACACACACACACACACACACACACACACACACACACATACACACATTTGCACAAAACTGATGCTACACCACCGATATAAATAGAATCCATCTTCTTTCTGTACACTAATACTTTAAAGACACTGAAGTGAAACAACTAGAAGATACTATGATACACAATGCAATGACTAATATGTAGTCTCTTCCTGTTAGACATGAAGTACACAAAATAGCTAATGAAGTTGTATCTGATAATGGCCCAAAATCTACAAGTTAAGAATTTTGATATTTTGCTAAAAAATGCGAGTTTAGACCCACTGTCAGTGGGATTTTGAAAGCTTTAGGAAAGAGTTGCAAAGAGTCTGTACCATCATAGAATGCTACCATGAGAGTACAACACCAGTTCTGCTATCGGTATGATGTTACACCAGGCGGTGGAGTACAAATTATAATCAGCCAGTGCTACGCCAGTCTTGTAATGGGTGGGAAAAGACTATATCATGACGAGGTAATCAGATTTGTCAAGATTCTATAGAAATTAATCTCATTAATTATTTATGGTATAGGCCAAACTCCAGCACCCTTCCTCAAATCTGCATATCTGTTGAAGTCCTCTAAAGCAAACGATCCCCACAATTCCACCTATATGTCAAACATTAGAATGCATGAGTGACAGTTGAAATGTCTGTGTTCTGCATTCATTCTTATCAGTGGAACAAGCATGAGGGCACATTGTGGGACTGCATTAATGGAAGACAGTCAGAAGTCCATCATTTTCCTGCATTACCCTATGGCTCCCTACCCAGTGCCTCACATCCACTGCCACCTCTTTTACCCCCCTGGATTATTTCCAGTAAGGCTGGGACTGAAGCACAACTTAAGGGCTTCCTGAGGGTCTGACTGTTCACAACCCCTGGGGAGTTTTCTTGTTTTGTGTCCTAACCTGTTACTTTCCCTTTCTTGGTTCCATATCGTACAACCGAGGGGTGGGAGAGCAATGGTGCTGTGGAGAGTAGTACACTTCTCCAACACAGCTCAGCCTTTTCCACACCCTATCCCCTTCTTTGGCCTACACTTCCTAATGTGACATCCTCAGCCTCCACCAGAAGATACCCATGGAACCACCCACCCATAAGAGATGGTAGCCCCATCCCTCCCTGCTACTTCACAAGACATTTAAGCCACTAATTGAACTCATGTTGCCAGAGACATAGACAGGGCTTTATCTGTCTACGTCACCTGAGTGTCAGAAGTCTGTCATTAAAGCAGATTTGAGTTGTGGACAGTCTTCATCCACCCCCAAACAACTCAGGATGCATTGCAGCTCCACTTGTATGTCAGTATCGGTACTGCAGGCTACCGTCCTTTCTACCATATAATGCCTATAGTACCACTAGCAGCATAAACACAAAGCACCAGCTATGGTGGGAAGACCCATTCTGCTGAGGGGGTTTCTTCATTGCTTACAGATTTTACATTAGCATTCAGTACCAGTATAAAATTCCCAAGTCCAAAAGTATGGAAAGCTATGTTTTGAAACTGGATATAGGACTCCAAGATACATCACTAGCTTATGTGGCTTAAGGAATCTTGGAGTAAGATGTATTGCTAATGCTTACAGTAGCTTGCAGTTCAGAGAGTAACCTGTTTTGGAATCCAGCACTGCATCAACGCCACATTATACACAAAGTAATGAGCAGGTAGAGAGAGAATGGTGCAGACACCTAAAAGTCTTAATTGAAACTGTGTGAATTCACCACGATCAAATTGTGATCTCCATATACCCAACAGTGGAAGTTCATCATTTTAGACTGTTAATAGGTTCATAGATGATTCCTAAGCTAAAGACTGTAGGTGGTCTTTTTAAGCCAAGCCATATTTTCCATATGTCTCTGACAAGTTTTGATACCATAAGGTTATTTTAAGGTGTATATGTGGGTTTGGACCTGCATGGTCAAGCATTAACGCTCCAGTCTTATCTTTTTCCAGCAGCCATCATGCTATAAATACATTAACTGTTATTGTATTTTATTTTTCTATTCAGTAATTAGCCAATTAATGTTAATTTCTCTCTTGTTTTCTTTTGTGTTAAAATGCTATGTTCATGTTAAGAAATATTTAAAAATCATGTAAATAAGCTCATGTACAGATGTTTTTACCATGCAGTTATAAATGTGCATAATGTGGAACTTAAATGTGGAACCTTTATCCTCGGTCTCCGCTGAAAATGTGTTTTACCCAGTGAACAAAGAAAAATAAATAAATAATTTACAGACTGCCTTTGTCTAATAGAGACATAGGTGCCAGACCTGTGGTAAATTTCTAATTCCCCATCCCCTGGTCCAAATTCTGCTTGATTTGATCTAGGAAAGAACTCTGCTTTACATGGATGAGAAACCTGTTCTGGGTAAGGAATAGCTTCTGAGACACACACCTGTCCCTTCCACATGTCCTGCTTATATTGCAGATAAGATTTATATGAGGTAATTATGATGCTATTTGGTTTGTGGATATTCATCAGGTCCATCAAAGTAAGATCAGAAGATGCTTGTAGGCCAGACATAGATCGCCTGTCAGCAGACTGTATGAGACCGAGTACAGGGATAGGGTTTTGACATGGTCTGCACAGGACATGTTTGCACCCTGTATTCTTTTTGTGAGGAACCTCTGTTTATGCTGCAGTTGTTGCATATGCCTAATCAAGTACATACTGAAGGGGGTGTTGTACTCACTAATTGATCTGGTGAGGGCTAAGTAAAGAGGAACAATGATATCCCTGGTCCTTGATGCCATACCCTTGCTTGTAAGATGTACAACATAGAATGATTTCCTTACTACCATAGACACATGATGGTCAAAGGCCAGGTTACTATATAAATCCATTTCCAAATCCTTAACCACCGGATCTACTCTTAGGGGTGTATTTTCAGTGTAGTAGTTCCCAGGGGCAGCCACCTTCCCAAAAGATACTATTATGCATTTCTTTGCATTGAGTTTTAGACCATGGCTCCGGCACTAGTTATTGGTCTGTGTCTGACATTCTTGGAAGGTATTTGTGTTTCTGAGGGATACTATAAATGCACCTTGTTTGCATTCATCTGCAAACTTGGTCAGTCAGGGGCCCATGATGTTGGCCTTGACTTCAGAGAAGTAGATGCCAAAAAGGAGCAGCCCCAGCACCAGGCCTTGAGGAATTCTGCTAGTGACTAGCATTTTTGTTGAGGTAGATAATGCATGCCTAAGAGTAAACACAATGATCAGGGATTTGAGAATTCATAAAGACAGTAACTAAAGTGTAGGACTTTACTATAGTACTGTTTTTTTACATATCCTTATATTTCTACTGAGTCTGTTCCTGCTGTTGTATTTGTTGTGGTTCTGATGTAAATACAGCTTTCATATTTGTTTTACTTTATTTACTTTTTGTATCTTATTTCTATTTTTCTATTTTTATTTAATTTAATTTAAATTTTTTATTAATTTAATCTAACTTCCTACTGTAAACTGTCATTCATATGGTACGAGGCTGAATATTGAAATTGCATGCAGTGATATGCACTTTTTCCTCTGTGTTGATCTGCATGAAAATAAATTTTACTTTGACTTTGACTTCACCAGCGCAGTTAGTGATAAGCAGCCATTTAATGCCAGAGAATCAGAATAATGTCAGTGACTTACAAAAGGGAAAGCAATACAAACAGAAGAGTTGTAATTGTTACAGAAATGCAAGAAACATGCCATTGTTGAAGGAAGGAGGAGGAGTGAAAATTTAGACATACTGTGGAATAAAACAGTTTTTCAGTCAGTGAATTAAGTACATTAAGAAGTAGTATCTTGGGATGTTACAGTGCAGCCAGAAAACGTCCACCCATCTTCTCAGAAAGAAAACAGACTTAATATTGCAAATTAAGTAAAAAAAACTGAAGACATAAGGGCAAGACTGAATCAAGTCAAGCCCAACATCAAGGGCCTCTGGCTGATCAGATTTGCAGATGATTACAAACTAGGAGTAGACATGGAATCCCCCACCAACACTAATGTTCTCCAAGAAGGGCTGACACAGACAAGTAACTGATGTCAAAGCCATGGACTAAAACAAATTGCCAAGAAATGCAGTATAGGGACCTTTGAGAAGTCATTCACCCCTAGGAACTACAATACTGACTACACAGCCCTAAAAGTGTCCCAGTAGTCAGAGACTTGTGGAAACATATAGACAGTAATCTAGCCTTTGACTATCATTTGTCTGTAGGAGTAAGGAAGTTATTCTATGCTGTACAACTTAAAAAACAAAGGTATGACATCTAGACATTGTTGGCACCCACTCTAATGGAGCTCCTGCATATCCGCAAAACAAACAGAACCAGAATTACCCATTCCAAAGACTTAAACCTTGCCCGTGCTATAAACAGAACCTGCTGGAGAGGCAAGTATATATCCCAGAGCCTACCCATTCTCTGAAATAGGCTCCCTATCCATTTGAACATTTCCTCCCTAATACAGTGACAATTGGATGGGGAACAGGAAATTCATCCCTGGTTTGGCACCTATGTCTGTAATAGACACAGACAGCCTGTAAATGGTTCACCTCCCAAGCTCCTGCATTTAAATGTTTCATTTCCCAAGTCCCTGCTTACACTTACCAATAGTACCAGAACATATTAGTGGCTTGGGATGCATGGTTAGGATTAAAGAGGCCTCAATAGTCATTAGTCTAGTACACACCTATGAACCTATAAGACACATTACAGCTGCATTTCAGAAAACTTCTCCAGATGCCATTGTAGCTAAGCAAGTAGTTACACAGAACTCTCTAGAGAAATGCATTTCAAAATCTTGGACCTGCTCCTGTGCCAATCCTGGCTGAAGTTATTTGCTATACTTCTCTCATCCCCTTCAACCTAAATCACACTTCACAACCCTCTCCAGGCTCCTACTCCACTCCTTTCTTTTGTTTTCTTTTTCCACTATCTTAACTTATCCATTTAATCTCTGCACCTTCTTGCTACCTCATTCTCTTTCCTCCCTAGTCACCTAAGCTACCTGAAGACACCTACCCTGCACTCTTCTTAGAATCTCCCTCTCCATCCTTCTTCCTTTTATAACCATAATATGAATACCATCTCTCATACTAAGACATCTCTTAATTTCCCTGCACTGCCTCTAATCATATAATCTCTTATATATTTCTTTAAAATATATTATTATAATTGTCTCAGGTCTCATTTATCACTTACAACTATATGTAACAAATAATATGACTATTGCATTTTTCCTCACATATTTTCTCCAACTCATGTTGCTGTTTTTCATTGCACTTTACTATGAAACATACATTCAATGTTTTATTCTCATTACATTTTTTCACTCCTATGATTTGTAGTGTGTCATGATACTGTGTGACTTAAAATGCCTGTACTTGATGTTTTGTAGTGTAACAAGATACTTTGTGATTTAAAATATCTGTACTTGATGCAGTGTGGTGTAACAAGATACTTTGTGATTTAAAATATCTGTACTTGATGTTTTGTAGTGTAACAAGATACTTTGTGAATTAAAATGTCTGTACTTGATGCAATGTAGTGTAACATGATACTTTTAAAATGCCTGTAATTGATTTTTGAACAATTGTGATTATGGAGCTTTTCTTCTTGGGCCTCCTCTGAAAATGGGCACTTTCTAACCCAGTCAGACTTCCCCAGTAAACAAATGTCAAATGAATAAATAAACGCTGCATACCTAAGATTATAAACTGACCAGATACAGTCACTGTGTATAAATATAGATATATATATATATATATATATATATATATATATATATATATATATATATATATATATATATATATATATATATATATATACATGTGTATATACATATATATATATATATATATATATATATATATATATATATATATAGTTTACTATCAAAACCTTGCAACACACTTATGAGAGTAATTAATTACCCCCAAAAATCATAAAATCCAAACATTGACTGATCAAAACAACAAATGTGACATTCGACATTATTGACATTACCCAACTTACCTGGACTTTCGGTGATTTCCTACTAATGTTTTGCAAGGGAGGCAAGCCCCCTGCACCCCCCATGGGTGGGCATGAACTGCCACACCACATGCTAATTATATATGCAAACTCTGAGATCGCACTACAGTGAGAAAAAGGGTCAATTTCCCAAACTCCATTCTAGTGCAATCTAATCAAAACATGAAACCCACACCAGTGAATGCACACAAGCATTTGCTGTAGTGGATTCAAACATTTCTTGGGACCATGAAGGTAAACCTATATTATATATATATATATATATATATATATATATATATATATATATATATATATATATATATAGTATAAAGACTGAAAAAAAGCTATAAAGTGATCAACTCATTTGCAAAATGTTTTCATATCAGTTCTGATATGTTAAAATATTGAATTATGTTTTGACTCTTAAAGCTGATATACATGAAGCATACCGTTATAGTCATACTGTAGCTGCTGGTAATTTTTAACATAAGGCACTTATTTATTATAGTCTTTTCTTTTAAAGAACGGGAGCTGCACCATATAGTGTTATATACAGTGCTAACAGCTTTAAGACAAAATTAATCTTAACTGAAACGTATGTCATGTTGACGAGAATGAACCTCATGTTGCAGCCTCGTCATTCAATCATTAGCAGTGTTACGTGTACAGAAAATATTACACATACTATACAGACACAGCTCTCAACTTCTTTGCTGAAAAATACTGGACAAAGCCAAAAACAAGAGGAGACAAAGGCCCAAAATCATGGAGAATGTGTAAATATAACTCTAATCTATATTAAAAGTTAATAGAGCAAGGGTTTTGCATAAACCATCATTTCCTGAAGAATAACAAGTATGAAATCTAACATATAGCATTATCAACTGAATATGATCTTAAGTGATTTACCAGAAAATTAAAACATTTTCAAGGGACAGGGCAAACATCTGAGGCAAAATCATGGACATTCGGCAAAGTCAGGGCAGCTGAGTGTTATGATTACAGGGTTGGCATTTTTCTGCAGGAATGAAATTCATGCACATGGCCACAGGAAGATGCTCTGTAAGAGAAGGTTGGGGAGGTGCACGAGCCTACAAAAATGAGCTTTGCTCCCTAGTTTAGTATAAAAGGAGTGCAGAAGCATACAAATGTGCAAAAGCTGAGTGTAATAGGCATTACACAATGCCTGCTGGCCAACAAGGAGAAAGCTTGTCTTACTCAGGATGATGGCATGAACTCTGACACTTGCTTCCGCTACCCAGTGTCTGCAGATGTCCAGGAGTAGGGGGAAGAAAAGATATAAGGCTTGATGTCCCTAGAGAGACATGGTACCAGAAACAGGGGCTGGATCATCATCTAGTTAAAACAACTTTCCTGATTTGTAAATATTCTAATATATACCTCTGTTCCTACTCCTCTCCACATAATCTATGGAATGGTTCCCAGAGCTTCTGTTAGAAAGCCCCAGTCCATTCTTCTGTACTTGTGCCTTGTTCCATTTAATTCGGATATTTCCTTTACTAAAAGATGTCACATTCTGGTGCCCTTCACACACTTCATATATGCCGATGTTCCTTTTTATTATTGTTGTTTCTTATACAGAGTTATAAATAGCAAGTAAAATAACTTAAGAGTTCTAATCACATCCAGACTGAAGTTCTGTTTCTGCATTTACATTTAAAGATGAAGTCATTTAACCTTTTTGAAGACATAACATTATTTCCAGAGAAAAGAAGCAAACATGTGGGCCTGAGAAGAATGGTACATTGTCAGTCTGTGCTCTGATTCCACCTGCGATTAATTTTAGCCTGTTTCTAAACATTTTCTGTTATTCTGTTATAAGTAAAAGTTACAGGATCAGTCATTTGGATAGTACGTACTGTTTCATACATCTGCAATTTCAACAAGTGTTCATTTCCTGTACGGATGGATTTTCAGGAGACTCCTAGTTTAAGTTGTAGTCTGTGTCAGTTTTCAACATCTTTAGAGTATTAAGTGTCTTCAGACATTGGAACGTCTTCAGAATATCTACATAAATCACATAATCCATGACTTGTGGATATAGTTTCAGAACACTGCCTGTTCTACACTCTTTGTTCAAATTAATGAAACCCAGCCCATTGTAAAGGTTTTGAGGAGTCATTTATTGGCCTTTTTTCATTATTTACATAAATTAGTATCTCTAGTACTCATCAGACTGATAAAAAGATGCAATTAGTTTGTAGTGTTTTAGAAGACGTAGCCCCAAAATGTACATTATGTTTCAGTACTAGTCCTGGAATGTTATTACATTCAATATAATCAGTAAACTGATTTAAGTTGTCATTACTAAGCCTGCTGAGAGATGCCAAATCAAAAAAAATGCTTTATGACATTTCAAGACTGCACATTTTCTATAATTTACATTTAACTTGTAGTAAGCTAAACAAATTGCTTCTAACAGAAATTTCTTCTCTCCAAAACTCACATAGCTTCTTTATTTAAAAATTGCAAAATGAGTTAACTGCATACATGTGTGACAGAGTCATTGGGAATTTACATAATAGGGATGCAGTAAAATCTTAGTCTAGAAAGTTCACTGCAGATGCAAACTATGAACATCTAGTTAAATGGCAAAGGACTGGAAGGTGTGTGAGTTGAGGAGTTTATACTCAAAGCGTTAACAATGGGTGTGACCAACTCCATTGGCACACAGGAATAAAACCCTGACTATGATCCAGGAAGTCAAAAGTCACTTAGAAGCTGGAGTGCTGCAGGACCTGGTTGGGGTGAAAGAGGAAGGAGATGCAATGCTTGCTCACCTCTCTTTCTATTTTTGGGAGAAGGGGTGAGGAGCACATGTCTGGAGTGTGAACTTTGAATATAGAATCCCTGGTGGACACTAGAGATAAAAGAAACAGTCAACTTCAAGGAGAAGTATCTTTGATTAGATACTGCTTACAAAAGCAGGAGACACCTCCATTGCATATGCCCATACATGGCACGCACAAAAAACATGGCTCCTCAAGACAGATAATGGCATGACTCTCACTACTTAACCCTCACCCCAGAAGGAACCAATGGGCCATATATTCATAGATTCATATTCTGGTATTAGACCAATGACCAAGGGGGCCTTTCTAAGCTTAGCCAAGTTTTCCCAAAAGAATAATGATGTTCTGCACTCAAACAGGACATTGGGGATTAGGCATTTATAAGCTACCTCTGTCCATAAGGGACATGGGTGCCAGGCCCAGTGTAAATTTCCTATTTCCCATCCACTGGTCTAGGTTGCACTTAAACTGGGTAACAGATGAATTCAACTTCACATGGATGGGAAGCCTGTTCCATAGGAGGGACAGTCTCTGGGACACATATCTGTCTCTCCAGCATGTTCTGTTTAAGTCACAGACAAAATTCAAGTCCCTAGACCTTGCATTTCCTTTACTCTTTGACTTATGAATGTATAGGAGATTCATAAGTGTGGGGTTTGTGAATGCCCTGTAAGCCAGGCATAGATCACCCTTCAGCAATCTATAGGAGACTGAGTATAGGGAAAGGGCTTTAAGGCACTCTGCATAAGGCAGGTTTGTTACACCTTGTATTCTTTTTGTAAGAAACCTCTGAGGTCAGTCTAGTTGCTGCATATGCCTTGTCAGATACATACCAAAGGGAGCATTATACTCTATGATTGGTCTGATAAGGGCAGAGTACAGTGGGATAATGACATCTTTGGATCTACATGCCATGCCATTACTTATAAGTTGTGCAATATAAAAGGATTTCCTCACCATAGTGGCTACATGGTGTTCAAAGGTTTGGCTACTATCTACATATGCACTCAGATCCCTAACCACTGGATCAGCTCTTAGGAGTGTATTATCAACATGGCAATTAGCTAGGATGGTTGACTTCTTCAAAGGGTACAATTATGCATTTCTTAGCATTGAGTTTAAAACCATGATTTTGACACCATTTATTAGTCTGAGATAGACCTTCTTGAAGAATACAAGTGTCTGCAGGGAAGTTGATGATAACCCCCAGCTTGCAGTCATCAGCAAATTTAATCAGCCATAGACCTTCAGCATTTGCTTCTATTTCAGAGAAATAGATACCAAAAAGGAGTGGGTCCAGTGCAGATCTCTGGTGAGTCGGACTCCGCTAGTGACTGGCCTCTTGGTGGAGGTGGCCTCACCTATTTTGGCCTCCTGAGTCTTGTCAGTGAGCCATTTGGCTATCCAGTGGATAGGACTGTCTCTTCAGGGAGAAAAAACAAAAGAAAAACAGGTTAACCAGACAAAGCAGGAAGAATGCTTGAATATCAACAGGGCAGTCACACCACGAAAAGTGTAAAAAAAAAAAAAACAAAAGGCAACAGGTCAGCAAAATGGATGATGAAAGATTAAATAAATGTCCTAAGAGTTGGAGTATACCATACCTTTCGCCCTGGAATACCTAGTTGTAAGTGGTATTCACACAGCAATTGTTTGGCATGGGGGAGAGGAGTGGAAGAAATATGTAGAGAGGTAAATTAATAGTAGTAGCAGTGGTAGTATTAATATTACTTTTACTGTTGTTATTATTTTGCATTATGATCAAAAATGTTTGCGCTAACTGAATCCATCAAGGTGTTCAATCACTGGCATGCTGATGTGTTCTGTTTCGGATCTGCTATGCAGTGAGCCCATATTTGAGTCTATTTGATACTGGGTTCAATTATCTCTCAAATGCTTCTGGACAAAAAAAGTCTTTCAGCTTTTCCTGGTTAGGGGTCACCACAGCGGAATTCTGGTCTGCTAATGATTGACAGTGGATTTTTACGGTGCCGAGTTGCTAGCCTGACCTTCAAAGAAGACACACCCATTCACGCACACACCTACCTGCATGTCTATAGTGGGGAGGACATGCAAACTCCACACAAAAGGTGCTTCAGCCGAGAATTGAATGGGAGAACCTCTTGCTGTGAGGCGACTATGCTAACCGCTGCACCACCACAGCTGTAAATGCTTCTGGACAGAGTTTCCCAAATACATAAATTAAAACTAATACATTTTTATGGGCTTTATAGTAGATATTATGACTGTTCAAAACTCTGCATACTGCAGTTATGTATTTGATGTTTGATCATGAGTGTTTTTAACATTTAAATATGTTGATTGTTATGCTGATGTCACCACAAAAAAATCGGTTTATATTTTTCGGCCCTTCCTATTTTCATTCATTCTTTATTTAGGGCTATGATACCTGATAGTAGGTGCAATGTATCATAAATGTAATCCTTGCATGAAAATAAGAAAACGCTGAGTAATAATCTGGAACAAAAAAGGGCAAGAGTGCAACTGAATATAATTTCTTCAGTTTGATTATGGTAAGTGTAGGATGCGAAAGTTTTTTTTTAAGGATTTTTATTAGGATGTACAAAATTTGCATTCAGGGAAAATACCATGGCTAGGAACAAATCTAATCAAAGATATAAAATGGCATTCTCTTTGTGAGACTGTTATTGAGCAGCAGACAAATTATTCTTGGTACATTTGATCTGCGTTAGTAATCACAAAGAATTTAACTTCTGGGGAATATGCTAGTATAGGTCATATGATTGCATTGTTAGACAGTAGCCTAGTCTGAGGATACACTGGCATTGCCTGTGGTGACATTTGAATTTAATAGCTTCTGATACAACTTTTTCTACCATTCCTTTGATTTACTTGCATCAACAGAACTACACAACGTCAGATGGGTGCAGCTATTTTAATTCTCATCATTGTAATCCTGCCACTGTGTAAGTGATTCAACTCTATGAATTACAGACTAGATGGTAAAATTCGTCTTCTACCTCATATCAGTCTGTGGCTTACCATATATTTCCTAAATGTAGACCCCAAATAAAGGGTGTGATAAAAAACATGTATCTAGTTTAACATGTACATACATTTTGTTTATCTACATTCTTGGAAAATCATCTAAAATGTATATACATTTATTTCACATCTTCAAATGTTTGTCTACACCTATGAAACTGTCATCAGCCCTACTAAAATTCCTCTTAACCTGCCAATATTTATGCACTCACTAAAAATAAAACTTCATACACTGTGCATGCAAAAGTATACACACACATACACACACACACACACACACACACACACACACACACACACACACACACACACACACACACACACACACACACACACACACACACACACACACACACACACACACACACACAAAATTAAAACACCTTAGACCACCTAAAACAACCCCCAAACCCAAAGCAACATGTGTTAAAAGAAGAAAAAAAAAAGAAAAACAAGCTAAACATCTAAAGAGGTGTGTTTAGAAATATATATAATTCCACAGCACTAAGCTAAATAGCGTGTAAAATAAAGCACAATATGACTCAATGACAAACTTGTATTTCTGAGTTCCAGCATTGTGCTACCATGCCAGGGGCAGTGCTGTGTATTAAAACATCATAGATGCAATAAGGCAATTATCACAGTTCACTGACCACAATATGGTGATCACATGACCAAAGGGAACCCTGCAGAAGGTAGCATGCCTAGTGCCTTATAGCTGCAACAATAGCACTGATAGCCATCCATGCAAAACCACTGCAGCAAAAGTGCTAAGTCAGTACATCATAGAAATACGAAGAAAAAAGTGAGATACTAAAATCAGAAATCGGGAAGAGCAAGTCCAGGAGAAGGCCAACATGAAAGGAAGATAAATGGTAGGATGGAAGTAGGGCATTTTATTTTGGAACATGTACCCATTTTCATATTTATGAGGGATAGAGGAGGAAGGTGGAAAGGAGCAAAGTGTGGAAGATGTGAGTATTGGGAATGGAGCAAGGATGGACAAGCTAACAGACAACATAGACAAATACTGAGGTATTGGCACACAGCAGGGTCACAGGGAAGAAATGCAAACTGTCAGAGGGTGCACAGCTAATGATGGGAAGAACTAGGCTGCAAACAAGGACTAGGGAGTGACACATAACATTTATTTATTTTTCTGTCTTTGTTGACCAGGAAAGTACGACTGAGCAAAGCCAATTTTCAGCAGTGGCCCAGGGATTAAAGCTAACGTACATACATTTGAGATATGTATAACAGAAAATAATATTACTAAAAGTACATTATGTATTGTTCATATTACTGAACAACCTTTTTATAAAGGTGCATTACAGACAGGTCTTAATACATCTAGAATTAATAGTTATTTATTGTGTGATAACATTATACAAAGAATAGAGCTAAGACAGTAAGTTCTTCTGTGGTGACCTTATGCAATGATGTAAGCCTTTAGTATGCAAACAGTTCATGTATGGTATAACTGCTGGGCTGACACAAGATTGTGACTGACGACATGGGTAAAGAGGGTTTCATATAGCTGGCAGGATCAATAAGGGTAAGGAAAGGTATGTTAAACATAAGATATTAAGCAGATTAAGATACAGCTAGAGAGGAGGTGAGAGACATAATAATAGCTGAAAGATGGCAAAGTTGGGGAAAGAAAACAAGGTGTACACTGACATTAAAATTGGTTATGAAAGAGCTGGGGAGGTAACTGATGGAGATGGATTAAAGAGAGGAGTTAAGAAGAGCAAAATAAATGTTGACCAGCAGAATTAGCATGGTTAGGTATGCAGGAGGGACTGAGGTTAAAAAGGGGTCAGAGTCTAGGCTGATGGGGGGGTGGACTCACAAAGATACACAGCATGAGCACAACTGTGCTTGGTTTAGATGCTGTGTTAGGAAGGGCTTGAAGGTGGAGATGGTGTTCCAGAGGTTGAAAACATCAGCTGCTAAAAACACCTGCTGTGGTCAGGATACTGATTAGTCCTATTTGGATCCCTGCACATGGAGATCTAAGGTTAATGGCCAATGTCTTTGAAGGATGATTCCTATTACCTCTAGGATACATAGAAAACCTATTGGTTTAGGTTGTTCAAGTCTCCCTGTTATGCTGTAGGGATTATTGTGCTGTGGATCATCTTAGAGAGCTACAGAACCCCCAAGGTTCAAAAACCTCAGTCATACAATTTTGCCTCATACAGGAGATAGTTTTTTGTTTGCTTTTCTGCCACTTTTTTGGCAAACTGCTGTGCCTTGTCAGTTCAGTATAGTGCATTCCCTCTGGCCCTTTCCCATTGAAATTTCTATTCTGATGTCACTACTAAATGGTAGTCGCTCATATCCCCCCCCCCCAAACTGAGCTTACTTATTCCCCAGTTGTCTCAGGCACCATTTTTAAATATCAGATATGAGAAACTATAGCTGGGTCTCTTGATAGTGTGCTCACCATGTAAGTTAATCATTTTCCAAGTATTGCTGTTGATCAGTGCTTCTCCTAATAATTATCATTTTGAATGTGACTGAACATTTAGACTTACTCCATTTTGTTTTTAATTTATGCAGACCCATGCAAGGTGTATTATGAGAGTACACTGCTTTGTTTGTTTACTGTGCTTCACTTGAACTCGCTGTTCATTGAGTAGCGTGGTCACTACACAATTATTGTTTTGAATGTAGCTGAATGCTCAGATATACTGATATTTACTTTTAACATATCCTGTCCCATCTGAGAGGTATTATGTGAGTTAAGCTATTTTACATTGTTTACTGTACTTAGCCTGAACTCACTGTATATTGCGTACTGTGGTAACTATCTCTAAACTGATAGCGTGATAGTTATCTCCCATGTGAACCTGAGTATAACACTAGAACTTTAACAGTGTCTCCCTATCATGATCGTTATCTCCCATGTGAACCTGAGTATAACACTAGAACTTTAACAGTGTCTCCCTATCATGATCGTTATCTCCCATGTGAACCTGAGTATAACACTAGAACTTTAACAGTGTCTCCCTATCATGATCGTTATCTCCCATGCGGACCTGAGTATAACACTAGAACTTTAACAGTGTCTCCCTATCATGATCGTTATCTCCCATGTGAACCTGAGTATAACACTAGAACTTTAACAGTGTCTCCCTATCATGATCGTTATCTCCCATGTGAACCTGAGTACAACACTAGAACTTTAACAGTGTCTCTCTATCATGATCGTTATCTCCCATGTGGATCTGAGTATAACACTAGAACTTTAACAGTGTCTCCCTATATCACAGACGTTACGTCAACCTTTCACTGCACATTCCTAGGCTGCTACCAACAGTACATGTATGATACTGCTACCTAATTTTTTGCTAAATTAACAGGTCTGTACCCTTAAGAATATGATGTATTGGTGATAAACAGCACTAAGACAGGCCGGGTGCTATTTGTGCCTTAAGCATTCCCTTACTTAGTTAATGTTGACTGCTCCTATTGATAACTTGTACCTTAAAAATATAATTTCACAATTAATGTTGAATGCTGCTCTTGATAAATTGGTAATAGCGAGGAGTCCACATGATGCAAAACTACTTCCATGTTTATCTATTATTGTGATACTTAAAAAGTGACTTATAATGATGTCATATATTGACATTATTAGCATTAGTTGCAGATGATCCATTTTTACTGCCAGTTACATAGTATTGTGTTCCTATACATTGTTTCTGGTTGTGAGACATACGGTTTTCATGCAGACAGCTAACTCCATTAGTCACTGGATATATTAGAATTGTGGTCTACCTGTAAGCTCTTCATTGTTATCTCTCTTCTCCTACTCTCTTCTGCACTTTGGCTCTCATCTATTGTCTTCTATAGAACTCCTGTCTGTCTCTCTACTTCCGCTGCTATCCCTTATCTTTTGTACTACCAACCTTCCCTCCTTAATCCTGATTATATTTTTTCTTTATTACAGTTCACTCATTGGCACTGATGCCCTGAAAAAAATTGCACCTGCCTCCTATGACCACGGACCACAAACAAAAAGTAGTCCTGAAGATACTATAGTGTATGTCCTGTATAATTCCAAAGTACAATAGCATTACTCTACCCGTTAAGCCTGTGTGTCTTTAATTTTTAGTGGCATGCACACTTACAAGGAAACAGCTGTTCCTTAGCTTGTCCCTCCTCCCACTCCCCAAAGTTACTGATTCTTTCACTCACCCATACTACTATATTCAAATAGAATCTCAGCAGGTCCACTGTGTTACACTAAATCAATAACTATATGACTTACTGTTTTGGTCCCTTGTGTGGCATTGACCTTTTGCATAATTTTGCCTCATATAGGAGATCATTTTTGTTTGTTTTTCTGCTTCTTTTTGATGGACTGCTCTGCCTCGTCGGTCAACCCACTTTTCTCAGGCTCATTCCACTCCCCTACCCTACCTCCAACCCCCACCCCACCCCCACTATCCCTATTTTTATAAGTAAACACATCCATACCCACCCAACCATGAACTAATCTTATCACACCACACCTACTATTACCAAACCCTATTACATATAATCCCACCCCCATTACTTCATCTAACTTCTCACTACCTAATCAATCAGCTAAAGCAACACAACACCCAATACTCTTACACACTTCACCAAGTTTCCTACACATACTTCTCAGTCCTTATATCCTTAGCTACTCACAAATCCACCTTAACAACTTACCTCAACATGAAGTCCTTTAATATAACACTGCTCCTTATCACTTCCAACTCACTACTACTTCTCTTGTATTACGTCTCCTAATATGACAGTCCACTACATTCCACTGCTCCCCCTCCCTGGCACACCTTCTCAGGTTACAATCCATGCAGTTCTCATCACTGTTATATAGCTCCAACCCTTTTCCACACCACCTATACAGACTATCACATAATCAAATTTCTCCCTGAATAAACTGCTTCTCCAATCTCTCATAGATACACCAAACTCCAGTATAAGCTCTCCAAATTCCTACTACACACAATTAAACAGTTAAGCCTCTCAGAAGACATACACCCTAATCCTGGCCCCACTCCCACTTACAGTCAACGACCCGGCTCATCGCAATCAAACCTTACTATACTCCATCAACGAAACAAATCTTTCCTTCTTCACCTTGACATGAATGTAAGAAGCATAGCTAACACAATTCATGACCTACATGCTCTACTCTCCCACTATTCCCCCAGTATTGTAACATTAACAGAGACATGGCTTAAAACCAGATATCACCAGTAATGAAATCACTGCCCGAGGATACAGTATTCTACACAAAGAAAGGATAAACAAAAGGGGTGGGGAAGTAGCAATCTTGTTAAAAGACCACCTTGCACTTGACCTCCTTTACCTAACCATCCCTGACTTTGAAAAAAACAAATTAATATTTGCTAAGTTAACAATTAAACCCAGGAAACACCTTAACATCATAGGTGGATACATTCTACCAGGCAACAATATCGCCACACTGAAAATGTACTACAATGTACTTCCAAGCCACTACCACAAGAAACTATCTTGATGGGTGACTTTAATATTGATTGGCTCCTTTGATCTTCTCCAAACCCTACATCCCATGTTAAGCTTTATGGCTTCACTCAACTCCCACTAGGACTGATAAATCCTCCAAATGTCAATCCATACTTGACTGGATTTTACTTAACAATCCTAATCTGTCACCCCACTCAGGCTGTCTCCCTGACACCCCAAGCAACCATAACCCAACATTTCTCGTAAGAAACCACCCTTATCAAACTTGCCAAACCTCCAACCGGCTACTCAGAAACAAAAAACACTTTGATCCAAATAGGTTTATCTCTGCCCTAAAAAGCTGTAACTGGGAACATCTCAAACACCTACCCTTAGAAGAAGCCGTTCTCTCCTTCAACTCTGCCTACTGAACAATCATGCCCCACCTAAAAGCATTAGAGTGAAAACAAACTAGACACCCTGGCTAGCCAAAGAAACCAGATCCCTACTCAAAGCCAGAGATAAGGCCTGGAAACAGTTCCATAAAAACAAATCCAACATTACCAAACAAACCTTCCTAGAACTTCGAAATAAAGCAAAAAAAAAGTAAAATTAGACAAATGCAACTTCTACCACAACATCCAGACTAAACATCAAAGTAATCCACAAAAGTTCTGGGCTGCAATTAACAATATACTACAGCCAGGTAAAACAACTACTCCCATTCCAACAACAGATAATTCCAATAACTTAGCAACTCAGTTTAATAACTACTTTACAGAATCCATCCAAGCTCTTGCAAACATCCATACTAATTCCAATGCCACCCCTCCTATCATATTATTATTAACCATAATAATACACATCTGTATAATAGCCTCAACCAATTTACATTAAACCCAGTCTCTATTAATACCATCAAAAATTACTGAAAAAACTTAAGCCAGCTACCTTAGCTGCTGATAATCTCACTGCTGATTACCTGCAAATTGCAACAGAAGCTATCACATACCCAGTAGCCATACTCATAAACAGATCAATATCTGAAACACAGATCCCTGCTATATGGAAAATCTCCCACATTCTACCATTACATAAAGGAAGTAACTCTACTGAACTATCGCCCAATTGCCATTCTTTCCCCTCTATCCAAAATACTTGAAAGAGTCACACATACCCAAGTTATAGACCATCTTCTTACACTTAAACTCCTATCCCATACCCAACATGGTTTTCACCCCTCTCACAGTACCACCACAGCCCTGATGGCCTTTACAAAAACAGCTAACCAGCACAGAAACAATGGCCTATTTGTATCAGCCATATTCTTAGAAGTGTCCAAGGCCTTTGACATGGTTAACCACAGTAAACTCATCAGTGTTCTCTTCAACTTAATCTTCAGCAACCCTGCTATAACTTGGTTCCAGAGTTACCTAGCATGGTGTCAGCACGCCGCCCAATGGCAACAATGCCTTTCACCCCTTCTCCCAGTCACCCTAGGGGTGCCACAAGGTTCTATCCTTGGACCGCTTCTATTCTATCTCTTAACCAATCAATTTTATTCTGCTTCATTCCACACCTCAGTGATACAGTACACTGATGATTCTACATTGATCTGCTCAGACTCCTCCCTCAAAAACCTTCATACCCTTACCCAAGATTCCTTCTTATCTGTTGAAACTTGGTTGACCAAGTCCCAACTCATTCTAAATCCTAATAAAAGAAAACTTCTTCTCTTCTGCCCAACCAGGACTACCTCAGCATCCCCAACCTTCCATATCTTCTCCAAAAATAAAAAAAATAATCACCCCAACAACCCATACCAAATTCCTAGATGTTGTAATTGAGAATAACCTGAAATTTGACAGTTGTATAGCCTCCTATATAGAAACAACAAATTTCTAACAAACAGTACAAAAGTTACCATTGGTAGAACACACCTCTTGTCAACTCTCTTATATGCCTCCCCAATCTTAACCAACCTCCGCAAATCCAACCATGCTAAACTCGAAGCCTGCTACAATAAAATCTCTAAGTTTGCCACTAATGCCTCATTCAAGTCTCATCCCTGTGTATCACTTAATCAGCTCAAGTGGCTTGAACTCCCCCACCTCCTTCACTTTAATCAACTAACCTTTGTCCATAAAATACTCTATCAATCAGAAAAAATCCCTGCCTTCAATGATATCATTCAACCTATTCCACTTCAAGATCCCTCTACTCTATCAACAAACTACTTCTATAAGTCACTAAAGCTAAACACTCAGCAAGAGAAACTCTTTTTTCCAACTATATTTCCAAACTGTGGAATAACCTACCTAACTCACTAGTGGCTAATACTTCAACAGTACAATTTAAAAAACTCATAAAAACACACCTTACAAATTCCTGGCTCTGCACTTGCAACTCCCCTGGTTAGCCCATTCTTCTTATCCACTCTAGCAATAAGCGTCTCCCAACCTTCCCTACTAGTGATAGTTGACCATTATTGGAAGGTTTTCTGTTAACTTTATATAATTGTATGTATATAATCATTATAAGTCTACACCTGTATACATATATAATGTGCTTGGTATTCACTCAGTAACTGTCTTTGTAATAATTACTGTTACTCTAATTATGTTATTCAACCATTGTTTACTATGTGCTTTATTTCTGGAGCTTTTCTCCATGGGCCTCCACTGAGAAAGGACATATATCCAGTCGGACTTTCCTGGTAAACAAATGTAAAATAAATAAATAAAATAGACTTCGTCAGTGGGATGAAAAAGCCATAAACAGATAAAGAAACAAAAGCTTAAATCAAGTACTAGACAGCAGACACAACAATAAATAAAAAAATAAACAGTGATTAAAATTGAAAAGGTCAAACTAAAAAAGCAAAATAGGAACGCAAACTAAAAAATCACTCTGGAGTACTCAGAGCATGTCTTCAAACCTTTATTACAAAAGGGTCTGCTTACAAGATGGATAGGCACTGCTCATTGAAAATACAGTGGTTGATGTTGCTCTTTTATATAAAAATTATAAAACAAAAGTGGCAGGGGCCTAGGTTAAGGCTTTCTCTGATTCATCTGTTGAAAAAGGGCCTTTCACTATCAGATCCAGGTAAGTGGGGCTGTGTCATTGCAAGGGTCTGAGGATAAACAAAATAGGTTCTGCTGCACTTTCTCATTCAGCTTCATCAGATCCATATTGATCTAGTTAGGATATGGTGTATAGATACTCTACAGAACAAATGGAATACAAATGCTAAACAGTAAAATCAAAAAACATATAAATACAATAGAAATTAAATTAAATTTAAAAATGCCAAAAAACTAACAACCCCATTACATGTCCTGTTTCCACTCTGCTTTGTGTGTGGGCCTGATAGATTTAAGGAAACCTTTGCTTCTAACAAGGGGGGGGGGGTTGATCTTAATTCTTGGGATTTGTGAAATGTAAACTATAAAATTACTAAAATAAAAAAGGTGTCTTAACATGAAGCTGTAAGCTCCTCGGGGGAGGGATGGGCAGGCTATGCCATATGACTGATTATCTGAACAGTTAGTAAAGGAGAGGTGTGTCTGCTATATCCCTTGGATCAGGGAATATAAAGAAAGGAAGGAGAGTGGAAGGTGTTCTAATCTCTGTGCATGAATTGAGGAGTGCTCAGGGGAAAGATAGAAGAAGGGAAGCGATACTTTACCACTTGTCTAGGAGTCAGACCCAAACATTTATTTGCCAGCCAACGAATAGAACTAACTGCAAGCCTTAGCTTAGGAGCTGGAGAAATATTACAAAATAAAATAGAGAGTCTACTACACACCCAACTCCAAACCTTGTACATTTTGACAAAAAGTGGAAAATAAAAAGGGGTTAGCCCAGCCGCATGACTATCTTAATGTGGGGTGGCCACAGCCTGAAAAAGTTGTGGAACTTAAAGTTGTAGCCTTGTTGATCCCTAGTATATACCCTGATACAATGGAGGATATGACATCTCTCTTCTAGGCCAATAATCAAGGAGCCCTAATCCTCACCACTGACAATGGAGAGGGACATTCACTTGGAACAAAAATAGACACACACACTATTTCCAGATGCAGCTTTCTGCACCATGCACAATTTCTCTTAAGAGCACACAGGGAAAACACTCAGTCCAGGGGCTGGGATTCTCTCTCTCTCTCTCTCTCTCTCTCTCTCTCTCTCTCTCTCTCTCTCTCTCTCTCTCTCTCTCTCCAGGCCCCCAGTAAGACTCCCCACTGGCACAGCTGTACAGTTGCGTCCTCAGCCAAGTGTTCAAAACCAAGTCCTCCACCACCCTCTCTGTGCAACCAGTGCTCAATGTCCCTGCTCCAAGGAGCTGACACACACACACACACCCTTTGAGATTTGATTTTTACACACACACACACACACACACACACACACACACACACACACACACACACACACACATACACACACACACACACACACACACACACACACACACACACACACACACACACACACACACACACACCTAGGAAAGGCTGGCACAGATTTACTAGCTATGCTCCCTCTGCCCATAATATAAGGTAGGTACTGCCACCAGAACACTCCAAAGCCAGCTACTCTAAGGCCCTTACAAGGGTACCTAATTATACTGAGTAAAATTAATAGTAATACAAATGATAATGTCTGACCAATTCAGCATGGCTTTCAGAAGTGGCTATAATGTCACCAAATAAATATAAGCACTGTCAGAGGTTACAATATTCTCTAAAAGGCCAGCCATGATGAAAAGTTTAAATATATTTAATAATAAATAATAAAAGAACATGAAAATACTAAATATCTATTTACAATGAACACCAGAGTTTCAATCACAGGAAATATTAAAAATTAATAACACAGATGGATAGATTCACACAGATACAGAAAAACAGTACCTAATTAACCTCATTATATTTTCCTGACTGAACTAAATAACTATTATTTCCTACTTACTTAATAAAGCAAGTGGTGTGGAGTCCTTCTTTGTCAGGTTTCACAAACAGACTGCCTTGAGACTTCTGTCTCATGTACTATTAAAACATAATTTCAGTGCTGGGTGACATCACATACATCTGGTCATCTGACTTCTGGTTCCCATACTACCCCCTTTTACTAGAAACTGAACCAGAATCTCGCACATATGTGTTACCATGCACACAGAGCTTTGCTAAGATGTGTTATAGCATCTGGAAGCTACAAAACCATTTAAAAACTCCCCCCCCCTTCCAGGGTAGCAATTAGTTCACCATTAAGGACAATACAGTAAGATTCCTACTACTGTTTTTCACAGACATTTTGTCTCTGGCTGCAACCAGAACTATAAGATATAATCTTTATGGCCTAAACCAGGTCATTTAATTTCAGACTATTTTTCAGTGTTAGCTGGACTGAGATTAACATCTTCTCTTCCAGTATCCTCTGTTACAATATATTCATTTCAACACTTACAATACAGTCTGACATACAGATGTATTTCTTTTCAGTCCAGCAGGACCCACTGTTGGTAGATTTATAACAGAGACAGTTTTGTAAATACATTTTCAACACAAGCATCTTTATAAATCAGTTTGATATACAAATGACATATAATTCTTTACAAAACTCCAGCTAGCTATGCTGGCATATGTTACACATCCACTGCCCTACTTCTCCCAGCATAGCTGCCAATACCTCACATCATCAAAGGGGCATGCAAACTAGAGAGTCTATTTTGAAATGTAAGCCTGTAAGCCAAGAGTATCCAGCCTCAGCATGTGCTAGCCTGGCTGGTGACAGTAGTTCAGACTGCCCTGCTACCCCAAGTGTAAAGGCTGATGAGCCATTACCAATGCAAAGAGACTTCCGATCTTGAGGATGGCTAGTGTATCGCAGTGGTGACCTGTAGTAACTAAACACATGATGACAGAGCTACCATAAAATATATGGCATGCTGTCAGCTTTTACCATTGGGTTGTGGTCCTGCTATATACAAGGGATCAAAGGAAAGATTAAAATGCCCTGAGGTTTAGTGCTAAGGCTGACAAAAGACAGTGAATAGCTTGTTATTCTTGTACATAGGAGTCTGTAACACAAAAATTGTCCTGCATTTGTATAGGTGGTCTGCTTGGGGAATAGAAGCCATTCTATACCAAGTGGCTCAGAACCAGACTTAAGCCCCTATCATTCGGCTAGTGGCTAGCATGAAACATAGCTATGGTACAGTGGAGCTGGTGATTCCATCCAGATCTATCAATTGGGGCTGGACAGTGTATCAATTTTTTGGTGACCTTTATCAACTAAACCCCTGAAGACAGAGTTATCATACTGTCAGCTTTTACCACTGGGTTATGGTCATGCTATGTCTAGGGGATCCAAGGGGCAAGTAAAATATTTCAAGGCTAAGTGTTTAGGCTGTGAAAAGAAAGTGAATAGTTAATTATTCTTGAGCAACTCCTTACCACAAAACACTCCTTTATTTATATAAAGGTATGCTAAGGGCAAATAAACCATTCTATGACACATGGCTCACAGCCACCTAGGAACAAAACCTAGCTATGGCACAGTGGAATGAGTGATTCCCTCCAGATCTACCAGTGGAGGGGGAGTGATACCAGTCCCTCTCTAATGACTTTGTCCCCTGTGATAGAAACTCCCTGTGGCATAATCCTGGGAAAAATGGGGTGTGTATTAATGAAACTCTGCACTAGAACCTAAACATGTGAGTCCAGTGAGCCCAGCCTGGGGAAGAGCCCATCCTGCTAATGATGGTACTCAGGAGAGCTCAGAGGTCATAGGTGGAAAGATGCTAATTGCTAAAATCCAGCCATGTGGAGAAAGTTCCATAAAGGGCTGTCCCAAGTATCCCCATGATGACATATAACTTATCAATCCCCAAGGAACTAATAAAGTAGTTGGACTTGTTCTCTGGGTCTGTTTTTACTGTACCCAAGGAGACCCAAAGGGAGATGGTAACTTTGTGGAAAGGTAAGGAAAAGAGGGGGCTGTTGACATGTAAGAAATCATTGAGCTCACCAAGGAACTCCAATTGCTGGGGGGGGGGGGCTTTGGCTGATAGAAGTAAGGTGCCCATTTATAATAAATGTGAGAGTGGAACCAGGGTTGAAATGTGTAGTTGGTGGTCATTTGCCTCACGAGGTGGAAAGGGGAGAGGATATGTGTTCTCCCACTCAGGAGAGCAAAGTCTTCTGAAGTGAAGACCGGAGCCCACCCAGACAAGGGAAGCTCACTGAGTTGGTGAATGCATCAGTTGATAGGAGCCACATCCTACCCAGAAACCAGTTACCTAACCAGGGGATAGACACCTGGGAGCAATATACCATTTGAGTCCCCTATTGTGGGGGTTAAATTCCTAAAATAAGGCCTTCACAAGTAGTAAGACAATCATACAAACTCCTTGAAGCAGGAGGAAAGGTGCAAGGTAATGTGTGCAAACATCAAACATCCAGGGGGTTGCAGTGGCCAGAGCTAGGCTAGTATCTCAAAGCTCCAGGAAGGTCAGATGACATATAACCTAGACAGCCATTCCCTCGAGTCAAGGAGGGAATAGGGTGTGATGTGCCCCAAAAGTCATAAGTGACAGAAGCCTCCAACTGTGGGATTCATAGAAAAAAAGTCCAAGTAGCCACTACAACCAAAACGAAATGAATCCAAAAGGCTACTAGTGGAATCACAAAGATGCTGGAGATGTGAATAAATTCCACACTTTAAATGAAGGTTTAGCGCTTTCATCTAGTACAACTAGACTTCATCAGAACTCAAGAAAGAGACTGTTAACCGGTGCCCACACTCACTCGCCCTCACCGGGATTCAGATAAAATCCAAATCACAGAATTCCTCAAGGGTGCTGCCATGTTTGTCTTCCAACTGATATGGGCTAACAGTAGAGGGTTTTTATCTAGTAGGCCAGGGCCAACTCCACAAGGGTGAAACGTGTGCCTGGGGAAAGAAATGCTGACTATCCTACCAAAAGAATGCAATGGCAGCACTGCTATGCTTGCCAACCTCAAACTTAGCCACAGCCTGTCTGAGCATGAGTGGAAATCGCATGCTCTGCCTCCCAGCTAGCTAACCTCATTGGTACACATGGCAAACTATAAATATAAGATGCAGAATAGCAAAAGTCAATCCATTAAACTTGAAATGAGCTCTCATACAGCAAACACTGAACATCCATGAATACCACAGACTGAAGGGAAGAAAGACAGGTAGTGTGCCTGGGGACCCTGTTTATATATGAATATATATATATATATATATATATATATATATATATATATATATATATATATATATATATATATATATATATATATATATATATATATATATATATATATATATATGTATATATACCACATGGCTCCCAGTTATTAGCATTTTTCCTGTTTTCCTGCTAGGCAGGCATGTTGAAATCAACAGAAAAAAATAGCACCTTGTTAGTATGCCGTTTTTATTAGAGGGTCCCCACAGTGGTGCAGTGGTTAACATTGCCACCTCACAGCAACAGGTTCTCTGGTTTAATTCTTGGCTAGGGTGCCTTCTGTGCAGAGTCTTCATGTCCTCCCTGCAGTCACATGGGTGCACTCTGGTTTCGTCCCACATCACAGGGACATACTGTAGATGAATTGGACACTCTAAATTGGCCCTAGGTATGCATGTGTGTGAGTGTGCCTTCTGTGGAAGGTTGGGTGCCAGGCTGGCAACTCAACACCATAAAACTCCACTGCCAATTGTTCTGTGGACCATTGTTGTGCTAAGGTGACTCCTAAATGGGAAAAAGCCAAAAGAGTAAGAATGTTGTTTTTATTACCTTCTAGAGCATCCATGTTTACTTCTTTCAGGAAGTAGAAGTAGAATTGTCTGTGGCTAGGGGGCTTCTACTAGGTGATTCCCCAGGGGGTTCTTGAGAATCTTAGCTCTGATTTCCATCATATGCTGGGCTAGCCTTTTTTTGAGCTTTTTCGCCATTTTGTCCATGTAGAAGTTTAAGTATGTTCTGCACTTGCCTTGTGTACCACTGTTTTGATGTTACAGTCCCAGTAAATTGTTCTCAGGTGCCTTTTGTTTGTGTTGGGGCACCTGAAGTGATCAGTGCTACTTATGAGACAGCAGTGGTTACAGTCGGGAGGTCCACACTTGTAGGTGCCTTTTATCTGTGTGCCATCAAATGCCTTATTGCATTTTATGAAGCTTCTGATGCTTCTGCTTTTCTGAGGATGAAAAGGGGAAGGGGGTACCCTACTTAGTTGTAATTATAATCCATTTGTTAGCATCAACAGGAACTCTGTAAGGTCAGGGACATGTTTGCTGTGAGAGGACACCCAAGCAACCTTCTGGATGATTGTTTAGAGGAAGTAAGGAGTAAAATGAGAGAGGGTTTATTAATACCCCTATTAGGAGCAGAGGAAATGTTCCTGTACACAGGGGGGTAGTGCAAGTTCAAAAGAGCAATGATTTTAAACTGTAGCTACAACATGGGGGTAATTAGAACAGGTATTGAAGAGAAATGGCATATTTTTTACAATTTCCCAGAAATCAATAAGGTTGTGGGTGAGAAACCTAATTTTGTATGCAAGAAAGCTATAAATATAAAATACATCCTGGAAAGGAAACACAGAACCAAGGGAATGAAAAAATGTGGATATTGTAATCAATCCAAATTTATTTTAGAGGGCAACAAGGTCAATATTAGAGGGTATGGTGATACAAAAATCAGATGCAATTTTACATGTGATACTGCTGGAATTGTGTATCTGGAATGCCGTAGTTCACGTCATGTATCTTATTTTGGAAAAAACAGAGATACCAGTGCAGAAGCACATTTATAATACCAGTATGATATTAAAAAAATGGATTCTAATAATACATTGGATAGACACAGTGTGATATGTGGAGGTTTTAAAGAGTTTAACTTCATATTTGTAGATGGGTGGTTAGGAGTCCTAGAGGTTGTTTATGGGAAGAACACTTAGAGAAACAGGATCTTGAATGGTAAGTTAGATTAAGGGCAAACAAGTTCCTAGGTATCAATGAAAAAATCTCAATAACAAGTTTACTACACATCCAAGTGCAATATTAAAGTAATACAGATGTTTTATAAACTGGCTAAGAGTTTTAAATTATGACGGTCAGCATTACAAATGAATTTACTCACGTGATTGGATGAGTCAATGTATAAATGGGAGAGGCTGAGTGACTAATGTTCAGATTTTGAAAAAGTCTCGTAGAAGACAAAAGCGCTTAATTTGGACATATTTATGTTTGCAGATTAAAATATTTTTTAAACTTTTATTGGAGTGTTTAATCATTCTCTACAATCATACACAGAGAGCAGGATAACAGCACAGCGGTGTTCATTATTGGTTTATGGAGTTTTTGCTGTTCGATGTTTTGGTTTTCCACAAAGTTATCAGCTGCCTCTGGGTCCCCTTGGATACAATAAAAATGGATCCAGAGAGCAAAGCCAACTTCTTCCTAGACTACTTTGGTAGTCCCTTCAGGGATTCATAAATTCTAAGTCACCACAGGGATACTCGGGCAAGCCAGTTAAGGAACTGTCTCTACAAGGGTTGGGTTTCAGCAATTAGTATCTTCTTTGCTCTTTCCTGGGTCAGGACCACTGAAGTCACATGTCTAGATACTAGCACAAAGTCACTTTCACAGCCCACACAAACACACACACACACCCCATTTATCCCAGGATTATGCACTGGGGAGTTTCTATTGTGGGGACAAAGTCCTTGGGAGGGACTGGTATTACCCCCCAGTTGGTGGATCTAAAGGGAATCACTAACTCAGCTGTACCATAGCTATGTTTTGTTCCAAGATAGTTTTGAGCCATGTGGCATAGAAGTGCTTCTATCCCCTGAGCACACCTATTTATAAATAAAGGGATGTTTTGTAGGAAGGAGTCTGATGCTGAAGAATAATAATCTATTCCCTTTCTTTTTACAGCCTAAACAGTTAGCCTTGTGGTACTTTACTCACCCTTTGGATCTGCTGGACATAGCAGGACCACAACCCAACAGTAAAATCTGACAGTATGATAACTCTGTCTTCAGGGGTTTATTTGCTAAAGGTCACCAAGTTGGTACACTGGTCAGTCCCATCCAATAGATCTGGATGGAATCACTAGCTCTAATATACCATAACAAGGTTTTCTTCCTAGCCAATAGCTGAATGATAGGGGCTTAAGTCAGGTTGTGAGCCACGTGGTATAGAACATCTTCTATTCCCCAAGCACACCTCTACACAAATGCAGGGACATTTTTTGTGTTAGGGACTCCTATGCTCAAGAATAACAAGCTATTCCCTCTCTTTGGACAGCCTTAGCAGTATGCCTCAGGGCATTTTAATCTCCCATTAATCCTTTAGACATAGCAGGACCATAACTCAACCGTAAAAGCTGTCAGCATCCCGTATGTTTTATGATAGCTCTGTCATCACGAGTTTGTTGAAGAAGGTCACCACGGAGCTACAGTAGCCAGCCTCAAGACTGGAACTCTCTTCACATTGGTACTGGTTTATCAGCTCTTACACCTAGGGCAGCAGGGCAGTCCAGACTACCATCACCAGCCAGCCTAGCACCTGCTGGGTCTGGATACTCTGGCCTTACAAGCTTGTGTTCTGAAACAGACTCTCTAGTTTACACACCCCCATTGCATCAGGGTACACATTAGGGATCAACACTGCTACAATTTTAAGTTCCACCATTTTTTCAGACAGTGGACACCCCACATTAAGAGAAGCATGTGGCTGGGCCAGCGCTATTTATTTTCATCTTTTTACCAAAGATGTACAAGTTCTGCTGTTTGGAGTAGGGCAGGCAGTACAGTCCATCTTTTATTCTGTAGTGGTTTTGCTAGCTACATTGAGCTAAGGCTTGTTGCTGGATGGCAAGTTGGTGTTTGGGTCTAATTCCTAGCCACATGGTACAGTATGGCTCCCCTTCTTCCACCTTTCCCCTCAAACACTCTCAATTCACACATAGAGATTGAAACACCCTCCATTGTGCTTCTTTTATTTATATTCTCTGATCCAAGGGATATGGCAGACACAGCCCTCCTTTACTAATGCTTCATATAGTCAGATGCATGGCATAGCTCACCCCCCCATGTCTCTGGGGGAGTATACAACTTATTCTTAGGACACCTTTTTTATTTTATTTCTTTTTCTAGTATACGTTTTACATATCCCAGGAATTAAGATGGAACCCCCCCCCCCCACTTGTTAGAAGCAAGGGTGAAACACCTGTAAAAGCAGAATGGAAACCACACGTGTAATGTGATTGTTAATTTTATGGTGTTATTTAATTTAATTTGTTTTTTTCCCATGTAATTTAATTTGTTTTACACACACACACACAAACAAACACACACACACACACACACACATGTATATATATATATATATATATATATATATATATATATATATTTTTTTTTTTTTTTTTACTGTTTAGTATTTGCATTCCATTAGTTCTGTAGAGTATCTGTGCACTGTAGCCTAACTAGATCAAGATGGATCTGATGAAGCTGAAGGTGAAAGTACAGCAGAGCCAACATTTTTGCTCCATAGGACCCTTGCAATGACACAACCCCATCCACCTGGACCTGTTAGTGAAACTGCCTTTTTTCAAACAGTTGAATCAGGGACTGCCTTACCCTATCACCCTCCTACTTCCTGTTTGTGATTTTTGTATAAAAGGGCAGCATCGACCACTGTGTTGTCACTGAGCAGCTCTTATTCATCTTATAAACAGAACCTTATTTAATAACGGTTTGTAGACAAGATCTGAGAACTCTGGACTGATTTTTAGCTCACTTTCCTACTGCACTTTTTCTTTTTAGTTTGATGTTTTTCAATATTAATCTCTGTTTATTTTTATCTATTGCTGTGTCTGTTTTCTGGTACTTTATATAAGCTTTCTGTTTCTTTATCAGTTTATGGCTTTTTTGTCCCACTGATGAAGTGCACAGCTGAGATCTGTGAATCTTGGGGGTCCCCTAGCTCTGTAGATGATCCACCGCACAAGAATCCCTACAGAGTAAGAAAGAGATCAATAGGTTTTCTAGCTTGGTTAAAGGTAATTGGGATCATCCTTCAAAGAGTTTGGATAGGTAATGTGAGTATAGTAAGTCACCCACTGAGTTTAACTTAATATTTTTGACTGATGTTTGCAATAGAAATGGGTATATTGAAAGACTGTGACACCAAAACTGACCTGGAAACTAATGCCATGCTCCAAGTTCCACAAAAACTGAATGGTTTCTTATGTGTTAAGACCTAAGGTTAAGGCAAAGCTGCAAAGGTGAAGGAGTGTAAGATATTCCATGATCAGCACAGTCAACTTTATTTAAATATCTACTCCTAAGCACTTTGCATGTGATTACTGAATGTACATGATTACTAGAAGTTTACTGGTTGAGCAAAGTTCTCTCCCAGGAGACTGGAGAGTATCACTGTATGGTATCTTTTAGTTCTGGTCAATGTATACAGCTGTGTGCATAATCATTTGTAAGTATGTAGTTATAGTCGTCTCAGGGCATATAGTGATAGGTCGTATTTGTCAGGTTGGTAGCAACAGGTAGCAAGCTCAGTTTTGAATCTAGCATGTATATTTGCAAGTGCAGGTGAATCATGCAATAGGGATCAAAGAAGGTAGGCAGATGCTAGTGTTGTTCTTGTTGAGTCTGTCAAGTAGTGTTTGGTTCTATACAGTAAGACAAGTTTCTGTTGTTTTTATTTAATTGGTTTGCAATATGTGCTGGTCAAATTTAAGGTTATTGGCAATCGAGATGCCCAGAAGTTTTGTTTGGGTAACAGTTTCAGTTTGTGTTATTGCATGAGGTTATTTTGAAAATATGTCATTCCTTGTGCTATTGTTTATGGGTTAAGAACATACATTTTATTTATTTATTTTGGATTTAGAAGGAGTTTTGCATCTTTTCACTTGGTTTTGACTGCAGTGAATGATTCTGGGTGATGTTCTGAAGTCTTGGTAGGAATGGGGTTGCACATATAAAGGTTGAATAATCAGCATATTGAATAATGCTGAACAATAAAGAAGGGGTACACCTTGATAGGGATTAGGAAGGGGTATGACAGGCCTCTCTGACCAGCCCAGAGAGGAACGGAACCAGATATCTGTCTCTTCCATGGCTGACATCATGGCCAGACACCACGTCTCATTGCCAAATAGATGAGATCAGCTTGGCATGTGACTGTATCAGTCCCAGGAAGAGACACTCCAGGGTGTTAATGCAGGTGTCAAGCCTCTGGCCAACCTTAGTCCTCACCTGCTGCTGCACTTGCGGCTAGGTATCTAGAACAACAACTCCAGACCACTCTAAGACGGAGAGCCATTGCCCACCCCCCTTCTTGATAGGTTGTCATTGAGGTTTCCAGTGAGCTCTCCAAGCCACCTTTCCAGGGTGACCTTCGTAACACTCTAGAGAAACAGGCCTTGAGACTGCTGGAAACTGAGTGGCAGGCACTGTGACCAGTGCTGGCCTAGGTGGCCACCACCTCACCTCAGTCTGTACCACATCTGTGTATGTAGAAATAGAAAATTAAAAAAAGAGAGAGAGAGAGAAAAACAAATACAACAGTTTAATAGGCACTTGGACCTGCCTTGGACAGCGCAGTGGTGCAGCAGTAGCATTGCCGCCTCACAGCAAGAGGTTCTCTGGTTCGATTCTCAGCTGGGGTGCCTTCTGTGTGGAGTCTGCATGTCCTCCCTGCAATTGTTTGGGTTTCCTCTGGGTACTCCGGTTTCCTCCCACATTACAAAGACATGCATCTGGAGCATTTCTCCCCGGGCCGCCGCTGAAAATTGGCTTTGTTCCAAGTCAGACTTTCCCGGTTAACAAACGTTAAATAAAATAATACATTTATTAAAATATTACAGTGCAAACAGCAGCCATAAATAACATGGATTCCTCTGCTTGGAGAACCTGTCATATCTCCTTAGACAGGTGGTCTGATTGAATTCAATGCTCTCAGCTGCTACTGCAAAACATAAAACAAACAGTAATTAACATTATATATCCCAGACAACTGAAGGTAATTACAGCAATAGGTGGTAGGCAGAATATACACTGACAAACTAAGTATAGACTGCTTAAAATAAAAAGTTAACTGCCCCTCACAACTTCTGTCCTCCTCTGGTAAGGCTGGTATGGGTGGTGCCACCACAGGTCACTTTATTTTTAGCAGGACTGCTGCCACAGAAGATGATTCCAATGGCCCATTGCCTGGCAGATCAGTAACAGGCATAACTTTTATATAAGGGTCCATCATATTGTCTTAACAGGCATTCCCTAAACTCCATCTGTAGCAGGTGGTGGAAGGATTTTGTTTCCTGGTAAACAGGCAATGTTCACTCTGCAGGTCAGAATGACAGGTGAATGGTCGGCTGGTGTGTACAACTGCATGTACTGGGCACCATCTGATACACATCACTGGGCAGCATGGTTGTGCAATATAAAGTGTCAGCATGGACAGCTGGTGATACAAGCTTCACACTGGCTATACAGTTAAGCACTATGCATATGAGATCTTTATTAAATCATTGAAACATCAGATCATCAAACAGCATTTAATTGGAAATGCCATTCATCGACCCCCCCCCCCCCACTAATTATATATACCAACTCCGAGATCGCACTACAGTGGAGAAAGGGCACATTTTCTGATCTCTTCCCTACTGTAATACAGTCTCAGTCAGAATGGTAAGACAAACAGCAATATTCAATAAAATGCCAATTGAAATAGCTTTCAATGATCTGTTCCTTTGATGAAATAACAGAGACCCATGCACATGACCTCCCAACCTGGGCACAAGCACAGTTGAGCATACTAGCACTGGCTGTGGCTAATAATGTACTGTGGTACAGCTGCAGTTCACAAATGATCACACTAATTCATCTCATTAGCATAATCACTGTGCTATCTGGCCTGTTCTAGTATAAAAAATGGTTGCCATATTGCCAATTATCACGCTATAATAAGTAACGTAATTGATAGAATATAGTGGATTGCAGTGCATACTGTCAGATAGGTAAACTAACTGCAAACAGTACAACTGCAGTGTGCACATTGCAGTGCAAAGAAACAACAGGAACAGATACTGAGCAGAGTAGTGTGAGAGGTAACACATTGCAAAGCATGATAGGGGACTTCCTGACAGAGAACAGAGTAAAAGGTCAAGACAGGTTGCAGTTCTGCTGTGAGGTGTAACTATGTCAGGAAACAGGGATCAAGGTCAGAAAGGGTTACTCTCCTGCTGAGTAGGATACATAACAATGCACCATGTGCACACGGATTGCAAGACATGCAACAGGGGATAAGAGGCCTCTTGTGTATAGCTCCACAGCAGTTCTGCCATGTCCACTACCCTTACGCTAGCATGAACTATGCCCCCTTGACATAACATCCCCAGTCTAAACCAGGGATCACCGCAGGTTATGCCCACATATCTGCCAATCCTGCCACTGCTTCTCCTTTAGTCTCCCAAGCTACTAACTGAAACCAAATAGACTGGGATGTCATCATAGCTTTATTCCTCTATGCCAAGTCAGGAGCCATTTTTTGCCATATTAACATAAGCATTTAGGTAATCTGGCTCATGCCCATTATTAAGAATACTTTTTGATATGGTATGATACATATGATACCATTTAGTTAATAAAGATGTGTGTGAATATGATATAATTTGGTGGAAAAAGATCTGGTAAAGGCATTTTTATAAGTACTACACAGTAAAGATGAGATGCATTTATAGTACTGATCAATGAGTGGAGTGCTCAAAGTGTAATCGTTTCATACATGTCAATAACATTATGGTCAGTAAGAAAGACCATGTGGTTATCTGTTCTTGGTGAGGGGAGAAATCAACAAATAATTTCCTTATAAGCATATTCATTTCTGACCCTTTCACCTGCTCCACTCCTTATCCTTAGGTCACTAATGATGATGAGCCTAAGTGAAGCCACTGCCCTTCCTCTTCATCATCTTTGCCTTTTAAAATCCCACAGTAATCCATTGAATGCTGCTTAAAAGCATTTTCTGTATGTGACTCTAGACTAAGAAATGCTCTGCTAGATGAGGTCAAAAACAAAGTAACCATTGCTAACTTTATATACACCTTGAAAACTTGCTTATCTGAAAATACACAGTGCAGACACTGTTCTTGTATTACACAGCCATCTCTCCATGTGCAGCAGTGATGCTTTCACTTTGTAGCATTACACTTCATGTAAGGAAGGCCTATTAACCTCCTCTAGCCTCGTGGGATGTCTGCTGAATTTGCATCTAGTGATTCTTATAGCAGTCCTTCTGCTGAATACTAAAAATGTATTTATGAAAAAAGTTTGTGATTGGTCTACTAAGCTGACGATTTTCAGTGTCTATGTACTACTGTTACCTGTTATGTTATCTACTCTATGAAAGGCACTATTTATCTATTTTATTTGCATTTTTACTGTTGCTGCAGTACCGTTGTCTCCTCACAGTAGGACGCTGTCCGGTTCGATTCTCAGCTAGAGCATCGTCTGCATGGAGACATGTGCGTGAATGGGCATACCTTCGTTGAAGGTTGTGCATCAAGCCTGGCAAGCCGGTACGTAAAAATAAACTGCCAATCATTAGCGGACCTGAGTTCCGCTGTGGCGACCCCTAATCGGGAAAAGCCAAAAGACACAAATTTGCATTTTTACTGTAACGTGGTCATGTCTGAAAAGGGCTGTTATAGTCCAAAGCATCTTTCTGCCAAATAAAAAAATATCAAATTATTAAATCTTCATTCCAAAGCAAATTGAAAAAAAAATAGTAGTTAAATGCAATTTCATTCCTTTTGTGTTTTTGTCACAACATATTCTAAACTAATGTAGAATCACTGTTCATATTTGTCATAGATTCATAGATATTCCAAACCTACTGAGCCTTATAAATATTTATACCTTGCTAGTATTCTCCCTCCATATATACAGAGAAAGAGAGAGAGAGAAAGAAATTGTAGATCTCATAAGTATTCCAAGGCCAGTAAGTCTTTTGACCATTCATGCTTTTCTGGTATTCTTCCTCATGCTACAGCTCCTTTCTGCCAGTAGGCCATACCAGTCAATCTCATTTCAGCAGGAAGGCCATACCAGTCGATCTTGGAGTGAATTTGTGAAATCCCACACAGTCATCTAGGTTATTTCTAAAGAAAGACAGTGAGTTGCACTGCTTAACATCCAGGGAAGAGGTTTGGGAGGTGCTAGGTTATAAACCTGTTCCTCCACCATGTTTTTATTTATCTGTTTGTAAAGATTAAGGTCCCTAGTTCTAGGACTAGTGGAGCCTTTGTATTTGCAGAAATAAGCGAACACCAGGACAACCAGGTCTCTAATAGTGTGGTAAGTGAGAAAGAGCTCTCCCTTCAAAAGTCTGTAAGACACAAGATAAATAGACAGAGCTTCTGGCCTATCTTGCTAGCTCAGGAACTTTAGGCCTATAATCTTCTTGTTAGGAACCTTTGAAATCTTTCTAGTTGTTTGATGTGTTCATAGAGACACATCCTAAAGAGGGCATTGTACTCAATAATTGTCCTAATCAATGCTGAGTATAAGGGAGTGATTACTTTTTAGACCTTAATAATATTCTTTTGGCAATTGGCTGTGTGAAATAAAAGGACTTCCTGACAACTGTTGTCACATGATGGTCAAAAGAGAAGGAATTTTCTACTTGAGTCACTCCATCCCAAACTACTTCTCCATTTCATAGCGGTGTGATTTCTATACAAAATTATAAGAGAAGGGGTTATCTACCAAAAATGATGACACTATACTTTTTATCATTCAGTTTGTGCCAATTTTTACTACACCAAGAGTTTGCTAGGGAGAATTCATTCTGGAGGGTTTGGAAGTCAGGGAATGTATTTTAATAGCAACTCCCACTTTCCAGTAAACTTCAAATTTTGTTTGGCAGAGGTCTTGGCTCTCTGTTCAGAGATCTGGGAATTAAAGATAAAAATGAGTACAATGAAACAACATTTCATCTGGAACCAAATCAAACCACAGAACTTTAGCCTGAGGTTCAATCAAAGTAATAATGACTTCCTCAGCAAACGCTATCACTGAACTTTGTCAAATATCATTACAAGTAGATTTGCAAATCATTATCCATAATTTCACTTTTCAAGCCATTCTCATTAGCCCTTGTAGCAGACAAGAGCATCATATAAAAGCAAAACTAAAAGTAAATGAACATATGCAAATTAAGCAAAATAAAAGAAAACCTGTCCCAAAACAGACAATATTAATGCAGTGCAAAAGTAGTAGAACCTAGCATTGTAAAGCAGATGAAATCAAGGAAAATCTTCACCAAGTGAATTTACGCTGACCACAAATTTAACAAACTGCATCAGCAAAATATTGCACTTAAAACTCATATATGCATACCTCTCAACCTCTTAGAACAAGGAAGCTGGACAAAGCCATAAATAATGGAGGAACAGAGGCCCAAAAATAGGAACAAGTTTTAAATATTGCTTTTACAAATATAGAAAGTTGCTAGAATAAGAGGTTTTGCATTAGTATGCATTTTCTGAAGGGAATTAAGTATGAAATTCAAATGCCTGATCTTTGCCAATGATTTACCAGAAAACCAAACCTTTATGAGGACCATACCAAAATATGAGGCAAAAATCTGGACATTCTGCAAAAATCTGTACAGTTAAGTGGTATGAGTATATGTTTTCATTGTTACAAAATAGATTTCACAACTAATAAAATGTTTTTATAAAGTTTCATTATAGATCACACTTCCTAGCACAAAATATAGTTGCACCTGCTAGAACGAATTAACCATATGGATTGTGAAGTTTATTATAGAGATTTTAGGCAAAAGCTAATTTAAAAAAATTAACAAAACATATTCACTGAAAGAAAAAAAATGCAACTATTTTATGTGGAGGACAAAAACTTCACATGCCTACTATGTGTGAGGAAATCCCTTTCACCTCATATTTTAATAAAACCAACTCTGAATTTGATGTGTCTTAGACAAAAGTGATAGTTCAGTTTTGTTGAACTGTATTTTGATGGAAGCATTTCAGCAAACATCTTTCAAAGCAAGCTTTTTTTGACCAAACACACACCTACTATTCATGTTAATTTTGACATGTATTAGTTACTTAATATCCTAAAGAATTCCATGTATTAATGAATTATGTAATACACTGGAATTAGTGCATACACCTTATAACCTGTGGTGTACAAATTCTTTTTCAAAACGACATGGGTATAGTCAAGCATATACCTTATAACCTATGGTGTACAAATTAATTTTCAAAAGGTCAACATTTTACTTAACTCAAAGTCAACAAATGTCCAAACTTCAAGCACAAAAATGAAATTAAAAAGATACAAATGAACTGACAAAAAAGATTAATGTTTCCAAAATGAAGTTTGCTTTTTATAGTTCTAGATATCTAATTACCTTTTTATAATGCAGTAGTTTCAATGCATTTGCTGTATCTGTTATCCTGTGTTTCAGATGGGTCTACTTCATAACACTGAAATTTCATAATGTTGAATTTTATAACATTGAGACCAAAAAATCTAAATCCCAAAACATTGAAAACTCAGAACATTGAAAGTGTGCTTCATAACATTGAAAACTACAATGCATATGTAAATAGCATCCTCTCCACCTATAACAACACCCAACTAACAAACACACTTTCTACTATGTTTCTGCAGGGGGGGGCAATCTCCCCTGCACCCCCCACACCCCCCTTAAATTAACGATACCAACTCCAAGATTGCACTACAGTGGAAAAAAGTTAATTTCCTAACCTCACTACACTGAAGTTAGAAAATTAACTTTTTTCCACTGTAGTGTGATCTTGGAGTTGGTATATTTAATTTATGGGGGGGGGGGGCAAGGAGACTTGCTCGCCGAAGAAACATAGTTGAAAGTGTGTTAGTTAGGTGGTGTTTTAGGTTGAGAGGATCTTATTTACTTCTGCAATGTAGTTTTCAATGTTATGAAGCACACTTTCAATGTTCTGAGATTTCAATGTTTTGGTTTTACAGGGTTTTGAATTTTCGATGTTATAGTCTTAATGTTATGAAATTCAACAGTATGAAATTTCAGTGTTATGAAGTAGACCCATTTAAGATATATACAATGGGGGAAAGGTATTTTTTGGAAGAGAGTATAGTAAAGGTATGTGTAAAAGTCAGAAAGTCACCTGGTGGGACCGAAAAGATGGTGAACTATGCCTGGGTAGGGTGAAGCCGGAGGAAACTTTGGTGGAGGTCCGTAGCAGTCCTGACATGCAAATCAGTCATCTGCCCTGGGTATAGGGATGAAAGACTAATCAAACTATCTAGTAGCTGGTTCCCTCCGAAGTTTCCCTCAAGATAGCTGGCGCTCGGTGCATGCAGTTTTATCTGGTAAAGCAAATGATTAGAGGTCAGGGAACGTGATCTGGGTTTAGACCATCATGAGACAGGTTAGTTTTACCCTACTGATGATGTGTTGTTGTGATAGTAATCCTGCTCAGTATGAGAGGAACCACAGGTTCAGACATTTGGTGTAAAAATCAGAAATGTGAGGATTATCCCCACTTGCATGGGGGAATCTGAAAGTACTTGCATTATTCCATGAAATCCATCAAGCAGTCCTAATATTGTACTTTGCTATTTTGCAAATCTGGAGTCACAAAACTATTTGAAAATGTAAGTATTTCAGCTGTTCAGTAGTGTACACACTACCTCTGCTATGCTGAGTTTTAAATGTACTGGAAGTGGAAGTCATTTCAATCTGCCAAGTGGCTTAGAACACCAGTAATACAAATTCTACTTTAAAATTAATTTCTGGAATTTGGTAAACATTTGCCAAACTGACTCATTTCCTTACACAAGGATGTACATGATAAACAAAAAAACTAGTGTGGGTCTATGTTTGCACATAAAAATATTATAGCTAACAGCTAATACTTCATAGTTAAACAATGTACCAAAAAAGCTTAATAGTGAAAAAAAATTCATTGAATGGCCATAGTTGGCCGACAAACAGGAAGTACCATGACAGATATGGTAAGTGAAGGAAACCTTTTTTAAATTTGCTCTATTTCCCACTGTAGTACAATCTTGCAGTTGGAATATATAGTTAGGGGGGTGGGGAGTGCAGCCCCCAACTTGGTTGGTTACATTCACAATGTTGGCCAGCTATGACCATTCAATGAATTATTTTTCACTGTTAAGCTTTTTTGATACGTGAAACTTTTGCTGTTTAACATTTGATTATTAGCCGTTGCTGTAATTTTTTTTACGCATGAACATAGACCCAACTGGTTCTAGTTTCAGCTATTTAAAGTACATTGTGTATTTTATGTAAGTAAGGCAATCTTATAAGCTCAGCATATTCTCCCATCTATTTTCCAAGTAAAATAAGGATTCCAAAATCATCACCATTCCTGAATATTTTAATGAACTTGTTCTTTCTAAACCTCACTACATACAAAGTACAAGTTACAATATAATATAGACTACATCCTGTATAGTTTCCATCCAGAAGTGTACTAATAAAAAAACTGAATGCTTTGTTAGATTAGAACTAAATATCCTCAGTGCTTGAGATAAAACTTGCAGTCATTTTATTTCTACACATTTAAGTACATGAAATTGAAAGTAAGGTAAACAATCAGAAGTCAGTATGCTCTAACAAGATAAATCCTTCAGCCTGAAGTGTGATTCCTGACGCTAATCATTAGATCAGGGTCTTGCCCCTCCGTAACATGTTTCTAATTTTCCTTTAAGAAGCACTAACTTTTCAGACTTCCAAGATGGCTGCACATTGAGTGACAGATTAATTCTAGCTCTCCAAGTTTGAAAATAGAAATTTAGCAGAGAAAGCTAGTAGACCTAGATTGTTAGATAAAGTTCGGTAACTGGCTAACAACTGCACTTTCTGGATACCAGGAAAAAGAAATACAGAGGACATGAAGGAAAATCAGCTACAAAAGAGGATGAAAAACACTGACTGGGAAAAGTACTGTAGCTGTTTAGCAAAAAGCATTGCAAGCTCTAGAAATGACTTCCAGTAACCTAGAGAAAAGTATAAGGCAACTGCATGCAGACCTGCTAAAATAAATGAAACACTGATGGAGTATAGCAACTCAAACAATAAAAGGCTAGAAAAAAATGGAAGAAGCTTTAAACAGATATTCAGCTAAGGTGATAAAACTACAAAACTCAGAGGTTAAAATGAAGAAAATGCTGGCTGCACAAGAAGAGAAATGTTCATAGGTGTGTACTAGGCTAATGGCCCTGGAGCCTTTACAAGTCTAGCCCATAGGATTCCCCTGGCATCGTGCCACTTGACATTAGTTCCTAGTGCCTCTGAAGAGTGGAGCCACTGGAGTGATCCCCGGGGTGAATGTTCTTCTTCTCGTCCATTCATAAAGATTTCTCTTGAAGAGGGCCAGTGAGGTGCTCTGTTTGACATGTATGGAAAGTCTATTCCATAGCATGGGCAATCTCTGGGTTATAAACCTGTCCCCTCCAGCATGTTCTGTTGATTGTGGTAATGAAGTTGAGGTCTCTGGAGCATGTGGTGTGGAGGGATTGGGATTTCTTTAGATGTAGCATTTCTAACAGAGCTGGGTCAGACATGGCTTTGTAAGTCAAGCAGAGATCTCCTCTAAGTAGGCAATATGAGACAGAGAATAGTTGGAGTTTTTTGAGTCTGTCCATATAGGACAACTGTTTAATGGCTAGGATCATCTTTGTGAGTCACTTTTGCAGCCTCTCCAGTTGTTGCAGGTGTCTAGTGAGGTACATGCCAAATGGGGCATTGTACTCGATGATTGGCCTAATGAGGGAATAGTAGAGGGAGACAATGACCTCTTTCTTCCTGGATGAAAAACTCTTAGTAATGAGATGTGCCATATAGAAGGACTTTCTGACCACAGTGGCAATGCGGTGGTCAAAAGAGAGGTTGCTGTCAACCTGCATTCCCAGATCTCTTATAACAGCTTCTGCGTTCAGTGGACTACCATTGATGTGGTAATTCATGGGAACCAAGTTTTTCCCAAAGAGGATGATGACACATTTTTTGGCATTGAGCTTAAGGCCATGGTTCTGACACCAGTTGTTGGTCTCAGTGTGGCCTTTCTGCAGGATTTCAACATCACTTGGGGAGTTAATAATAGCTCCCAACTTGCAATCATCTGCAAACTTTGTTTGCCAGAGTTCCTTTGTGTTGGCCTGGACTTCAGAGAAGTAGATACCAAACAGGAGAGGACCCAGGACCGAACCCTGTGGGACTCCATTCATGACTGGTCAGTCTGACTTGGAGTCAGCTACTTTCACACTGTGGTATCTATCTGTGAACCAGTTGGCAACCCTCCTAGTGATATAGGGGTTCATGCCTAGCTTAGTGAGTTTTTCTATGGTTCCTGAGTGGGGAATGGTATCAAAGGCCTTGGCCAGATTAAGGTAGGCTGTATGAACCACCTTGCCTTCATCCACAGCTCTGGTGACTGACTCAAAGAAGTCAACCAAGTTGAGCAGGCATGATCTACCCTTCACAAAACCAAACTGTGTGGGATCCAGAGTTTGGAGATTCCCTATATCCTTGTTTATTAGGTCCATGATGATGCATTCCATAGCTTTGCATATTAGACTCATCAGGCTAATGGGGCGATAGTTCCCAGGGTCTGTAGTTGCTCCTACTTTGTGGAGAGGGATGACCGTAGCAGTATGCCATTTGGTAGGGACAAAGCCTGAGGTGAGGCTGTGATTGAACAGGACACACAGATGTGGTGCCAGTTCACTTTGTAGTTCATGTAGAACACAGCCTGGGATATTGTCAGGTCCCATAGAAGCTGTATTCTTGGCTTTGGACAGTGCTGTTTTAACCTGTGTAGTAATAATACTGGGTGTCTGGCAATCTAATGGTATTGTGATTGGTCCTTTGGGGGGAGAGGGGTAAAGTTGGCAGTGAATCTGTAGGCCAGTATATTGGCAATATCTGTTGGCTCAGTATAGGAGGTACCATTGTGCAGTAGCTCAGAACAAATCTGGGTTTTGCCATGGAGATTCTTTACATAACTATAGAAGGCCTTGGGGTTGTATTTACTATCTGCTGCAATTCTGCATTCATAGCTAGCTTTAGAGGATTTGATGAGGGATCTCAAGTTTTTGTTGAGGCTGATAAGGAAATTTTTCCAGTCTTGGGACTTCACCTTATTCAAAGAATAATAGAATTAGAGGACAGAGCACATAGGGAAAACCTGAGATTTTCTGCTGCACCAGAGAAGCTGAAAGGAGCAGACTGTATTAATTGTATGAAAGCAAAAATAAGCAAATGGACTGGTATTCCACAACAGGAATTGTTACTTGAAAGGGCACATTGTGTGTATGCTCCAAAACCTGGCTATGAGAAAACAACCTAGACCTTTAATAGTAAAGATGCAATCTTACCAGCAGAAGGAGTTGATTCTGACAAAATTGTGACAGAAGGACAAAATACTACAGGTGAGAGACAACAGAGTGTTTGTGGAGAATGACTACTCATTCTACACCAGACAGAAGAGGAGTACATTTATCCCATTATTCTGGGAATGTTGAGAAGCAGGCATGAGATTCAAATTACTGTACCCAGCCATCTTCAAAGTGTTTTTCCCTGGAAGAACAAAATCATTTTTTGTTGAAGTACATGCTAAGGAAGAAATACAAAAATATTTCCACCAAAACGTGAGCTGTGAAACAGAAGGAGATTCTGCTTCTTGTTCTTCTGGTAATAAAGACCAAAAAGAGACTGTGCCAGTGAAACCTTTTCCAGTGTTTCAATGGAAAATGTTTGAGACAGGGAATAAAAGCAAAAGAGTTGACTAGAAGAATCGAGAGCATGTTGGAAATGAAGCAGAGACAGGGTTCGGGAGGGGATCAACAGGAATAGAACAAGAAAATCTGGAAATACTGGGCCTCCTTGGACTTTGTTAAACTAGTAGGGGACTCTAAAGCGCATGGCCTACTTCATGTCATTAACTTTTGGAGAATAAAATCAGTAACCTGGAAATTGAGAAATGTGGGATTGCAAAGCAATAATTATATTTGTGAAATATGACAGAAAAAAATCTGTAAATACTGGACTTTTTTGGACATTGTTAAACTTGTAGGGACTCTTTTCCTCCCACATTACAAAAAAGACATGCTGTAGGTAGATTGGACACTCTAAAATTGGCCTAGGCATGAGTGTGTGCATGTGTGTTCCTTCTGTGAAAGGTTGGGCACCAGGCTGGCAACTCAACACCATAAAACTCTACTGCCAATCATAAGCAGACAGGCGATCCACTGTGGTGACCCCTAACTGGGAAAAGCCGAAAGAAGAGGAAGAAGTTAAACTTGTAGGGACTCTAAAGAATATACCCTACTTCATGTCATTAATGTTCAGAAAAATACTAGGAGAGGGGAAGAGGAGGTAAAAAGTTAACTGTAAGTAAAACAGATTTTACTTCTTAATAGTACTATTTAAATTGTGCATAATTTTCTTTGTATGTTATAAAGTAAATGTTTCAGTTATTTTTAAGTGTAATGGGGATACTAACATAAATATGTGCTCCTAATTTTTTTTTCTTTTTGTTTCTTTCTCCCTTCTTTTCTCTTTCTCCTTGTTCAGTTTTAAGAAATGTAGACAACATAATGTTAAAAAGAAAAAGATCTGGTTAAAACAGCACGACAAAATAAAAATGTATGTGCTTTTTCTCATTCTTGTTTAGGGGAATCACTGTGTTAAGGCCATTAACTTAATCTAGTAACAAGTTTTAAAAGAAAGCAAGTAAATAAAAAAGAATATTGAATATTATAAGGCTTTTTTTCTAGTAAACAGTTTTCTGTCTGGTTCTCATGTCTATAGCAGACAATCTGATAAAGAGAAATGACTTGAAGAAAATGTTTTCTGAAAGCATTCAAATGTTTTTCCAGCTGAGAGAGCTATAATGATATGACAAAACCAGATAGCACTTAATAGAACCACAGGCCATACCACACATCTTAGCATGGATAACCTTTCTTTTAGGGTAACTGGAGTCTGTATGTGTGGCTCTCAGTTTGGAACATTTGTTCCCATTAGGAGGGTAAAACTTCAATATTTGAAAATATAAATAGTTGTGTGTGTTATTATTAAGTTATTAGGTTTTAGGTGGGTATTGTGTGTGTGTGTGTGTGTGTGTGTGTGTGTGTGTGTGTGTGTGTGTGTGTGTGTGTGTGTGTGTGTGTGTGTGTGTGTGTGTGTGGGCATTTCTGTTTTAGGGTTTTCAATAAAACAAAATGTTCTGTCAAATGCGACACATGCTCAAATGGAGATGACAAGAAACAACTGTATAAAAAGATTAACCTGCCAAACAGTACATACATGTAACACAAAAGCTGAAACTAGACAGTTAACAAAAAAGCTGCTATACATAAAAGGTGGGAATGATAATCTCTCAAGAATATTATGCTTTTTATGATGTCTTTAAATATTAATGGTCTCACAGATAAATACAAAAAAGAAAGAGTAGTGAACTTACTAAAAATGTAGAGTGCAAGTAGTTATGCTACAGAAGACATGCTTGGAAAGAACTGAACATGTGAATTTGATAAAGAAAGGTTTTCAGGATGGTTATTCAGCTGAATACCTGGGGCAAAGGCAGAGAAAATTACTTATTTTAATTGCAAGAAGAGGTCCAATAGTAAAAGAAGAGTATAAAATGACAATAATGGTAGATTTGTTGTACTAAGGGGGTACTAGCAAGGGAGGAGGATTACACTGGCATGTATTTATATTCCACCAAAAACTGCTATAATGGAGCTTAAGAAAATTCTGAGAGAAATAATCAGCTTTCAGCAAGGAATATTACTTACAGGTGGGGACTGGAATTTGATTTGCAATAGTGAAGATGTGTCCAGGATCCCACCAAAGGAAAATGTAACAAATGAAGGTATATTTCTAAAGAAATTTATGAAAATATTTGGCATGGAAGTTGTGAATTCAGTACTAGGAGTTCAAAGTGAATTTAAATATTATTCCCCAAGATACAAAAACTGGGCAAGGCTAGACATAATTTACATTTCACAGGAACATGTGCATTTAATTGAAGATCTTGATATGCACCTGACAACTAATTGGCAGACTTTAAGGATTCCCTGTGGGATGCACTGTTGGAAATGTTGGGTCGCCAGATTGGTCTGATGAGGGAGATGATTTTTTCTGAGCTATGATGCCGAATCAGAATTGCCTTGCTGTGTCTAATAATGCTGGCTGCCAAAAAAGCAATTACAAGAAAATGGAAGTCAAAATCTAAACCAACTGTACTGGAAGTAGTGAATATAGTAACAGAGATAAAACAACTGGAATTGAGATCTTTAGAAAGGAGTAGGGGCAACCTACATAGGAAAAAAATGGGAATTGTGGGAACAATACATACAAGGGAGGAATAAGGTTTAAGAGGTGGCAAGACTTAAAATAGTTATGTAATGTTTGAGTGAGAAAAATTGAGTAGATTATAAGTGATGTATACTGTTTGCAACTGGGAGTATGTCAGTATGGCTTGTGTTGTAAAATGCTTGCAACTAGGATTGTGTCAGTGTGGTTTGTTTTCATGTATATAAATGTATGATTGTCTGTGTAGTAATTGATGGTTAATAAAGATGTTTCTTGCATTAAAATGGCACAAATTAAATAATTTATGTAATATTTTTTAGGCTATATTATATATATCTATATATATATATATTATATAATATATATATATATATATATATATATATATATATATATATATATAGATATAGATATAGATATATGAAGTATAATGTTTATGTTAATATAGTTTGATTACTTTTATATAAATGTAAATTTGTCTATGTCACAAGTGATAACTGAATAAAGGTGTTTGAAAAAAATAACTAAAATTAAAACACAGGGTAATGAAATTAAAAGGAGACAGTGGCAGTTTCCTACCTATCTGTTTAAAAGAGAGGAATTTAAGGAATGGGTAGTAGAAATTATTCAGGAGCTATTAGATAAGATAGAAATTTCTTCTGAAAGTATAGCTAGGGAGTGGAATAAAATTAGAGGGGAGTTTAAAAATAGGGTGGAAATAAAAGAAAGGGAGGTATGGTTAAGAAGTAACAAGAATTATTTAGAGGGACTGACAAATGCTAAAGTATTGCAAAGTAAGGGGAATCTCACAGAACAAGAAGAGGAGCAACTACAGAATGCTAAACAGAAAATAATATGCATGAGTTTAGAAAGCTTTCTATGTGTAAGGAATTGTTTTTTGATAATAACTCTAGACCACAAACACTTTCAGCACAACAACTCAGGCAAAGTAGAAGGAAATGTCACCAAGATTAAGAAGCATATAACAAGAAAGATAACAACAGATCCCTTAGAAGTATTAGAACTATCTAGGAAATTCTATGAATGTCTGCATAAAGCAGAGAAATACGGAAATCAAAAAAAGGTACAAATGGAAATGTCCATGGAAGAATTAAATAAGCCAAGGTTAGAGGTAGAGGAGGCTCAATTACTAACAGGATGGGAGAAAAGGAGATAAAAATGATATATAACCAATCTACTGGGAAGTTCCCCAGGAAGAGATGGTATTCTTGTGGAAGTTTGGAAGCTAGGAGGGGAAAAACTGATAAAGATCTGGAAGGTTTTGTTTAACAGTATTTTAAGAGAAGGAGAAGTACAACATACTGAAAGAAAGGGGAGGTAGCTGTAATACCTAAAGAGGCTAAAGATCCATCAGATCCAGCTTCATGGTGACCCATTTCAATACTAAACCATGATTATAAAGTATTTATGTCTATAATGGCTGAAAGAATGGCAAACATTATGCCAAAATAGATAGATATGGGTCAATGTGGTTTTGTGGAGGGGTAGGCAAAGATTTGCCAACATTAATAGAACAATGATAATCCAGAGGGAAGCAGAATATAAGAAAATACCACCATTGTTGGTAGGTCTTGATGCAGAGAAAGCATTTGACAGAGTAAGCTGGGACTTTATGATCAGAGCAATGGAAGCATTTGCATTTCCTGATGAATTTATTTATTTATTTATTTATTTATTTGACAATTTTTTACCAGGATGATCCAACTGGGTCAAGAAAAACCTGTTCTTATCGGATACCCAGGAAGAAAAGCTACAGTTATAGATTCTAATGTACATACATTATAAACAGAGCATCATAATAAGATAAAAGTGAAACAACATCAAAGTACAAACATTTTAGGCAGAGCAATACAAGAAAATAAATGTGAATACAGTAAAATGCACGTAAAATATACCCTAAATGGAAGCACATACTCAGAATAACAACATGTAAGAAGGTAAAGTATTTAAATGTAATGCATAAAATTCAAACATAACCTTGGTGTTAGAAAATATTTTTGTCTTGGTTGATTAGGATATATGAGAGATCGGAGGTGAAAATTAATGTGGGTGTCGTCCTCTCTGATAATCTGTACTTGAGCAGAGGAACCAAGCAGGGATGTCCTCTCTCCCCTTTATTAGTTACATTATATTTAGAACCATTGGCAAAGAAAATAAGGGACTCAGAAATTCAAGGATATAATTGGTGTGATACTCAAGAAAAGTAGCCTCTATTTGCAGATGACATTATTTTATACCTGACAAAACTGGAAAGGGATATTATAGTGCTGTGGAACATATTGAGACATTTTCAAATCTTTCTGGGATACAAAATTAAAGAAGCTAAAACAAAGGCAATAGTGGTAATTTATGTACCCACATATGAATTGGTTCAGCAATATCCATACTTATGGGGACATGATAAAATGAAGTATTTAGGAATATGGATTAAAATAATTCCGGTGTGGCAGATAATGATATGTGGGAACTGACTAAACAAAATATAATACAAAAACTGAGAAAAGCTGTGTTATATGGATATTGCCAGTAAGATACAAGCAGTTAAAATGGTGTAGTCCCTTTAGTCTTATACACAGGCCAGGCATATTTTTATTAAACAGAGGATAAGTTGTGGATAGCAATTAATAAAGAGCTGAAAGATTTTATCTGGGAGGTGAAGACAGCAAGAGTCAAGTGGGATAATGTTATTCTTCCAATAGAACAGGGTTGATTGGGGTTACCCCATTTGAAGCGGTATTTCAGAGCAACACAGTTAAGGCTCCTATACATAGCACAAGCAGAAAACTATAATACAAAGTGGAAAGAGATGATGATAAAAAAAGAGGGGAAGCTCAAGAAACAAGCAGAGACTGGGATTTTGGATACAGGCCTTAAGGAGAATAACAATAGTCATACAGAATATTATATTCATAAAGCAGCAGAAAGTATTCTAAGAAATAAGCTGACATGGTAATAGAGAATAGAGATTCTGCTGTTATGGATAACTGCAATTAGGGATGCATACAATAGGCAAGAGGGCACTGGAATGTATTGGAGATAACTGGCAAAGATAATGGAGAAGAGAAATTGCCATTAAGATAGGAATAATTAGTAGACCATATAAAATATTCCCTGTTAACTATAGGAATCAATCAGAGGAGGTTAGAAAGGACTGGGAAGATAGACTGGAGAAGCAATTCACAAAGAAACAATGGGGATATATATATATATATATATATATATATATATATATATATATATATATATATATATATATATATATATATATATATATATATATATATATATATATATATCCCAAATATGCAACAAAGTCTAGAAGATTTGGGATCTTGGCTTGGAAGGGTTTACATAGGTATGTTTATACCCCAAGTAGACTCCAAAGAATTCTTCCTCAGGCAGACAGCAAATGTTGGAGGTGTGATGGGGAAGAAAGAGGTGACTGGGAACATATTTTCTGAGAATGTAATGAGTTGGCAGACTTTAAAGAATCCCTGAAGACGGATCTGTCAGAGATGCTGGGTGAGCAAATTGGTGTAACTAAGGAAATTATTTTTTGAGCTGTGATACAGAATCGGAATTGCCCAGACATTGTAAGGCCTTGCTGAGTCTAATTATGATGGCTGCCAAAAAAAGCAATTACTAAAAAAGAGAAATCAAAGTCTAAACCAACTTTACTGGAAGTAGCAAAGACAGTAACAGAGATAAAACAACTGGAATTGGGATCTTTAGAAAAGGGTAGAAGCAAATTACATAGGAAAAAGTGGGAAATATGGGATCAGTACGTGCAAAGTAGGAACGAGATTTAAGAGAAGGCAGGAATTGAATGAGCTCTGTAATGGCTGACTGACAATGACTGGATATATTACAAGTGATGTATAATGTTTGCAGCTACAGTTGTATTGGCATGATTTGTAATGTACAATGTTTGCAACTGAATTGTATATGGTTTGTTTTCATTTATATAAATGTAAGATTGCCTATGTCATACCTGATAATTTAATAAAGATGTTTCTCATTTATAAAAAGAAGAAGAAATAAGGACTTTTCAGTATTGAATAAGGTCAGTAATACATTAATCATATCAGTTGTTTAAGGTCGAAATACATGAAAACACTTTAAACTTGTGAAATGAAAACAGGATTATTTATGAAGCTACAGCAAAACAAAAAACTTTTATGAAACATGAATGCAGTTAGCATATTCTAGGCAAGAAGGAAAAGGCCTGGAATGAAATATTGGAATCATTTATATGAGTCTCTGTTTACAAGGAAGAGCTTAATAACTGCAAACAATAGAGCAGCAAAACATTAAATGCAAATAGGGAGAAAAAATATTAAATCTGAGACTGTGACACAGCATACGCTTCACATACTGGGGGTACAAGTGAGATGATGCCCCCTGCAAAAGAACGTTTAAGGGTTTAACAGTGACTTTTGTTATTTGTTGTTTTTTTTTTTAGTTCATAGTTTATTTTTCATACTTGCATTAAATGCTTTGTTTAGAATATTACAGGATAATTTGTATACCAAATAGTAAAGGTATCAGTAGGCAGTGTTGTTTGAATGCATAGGCTAGCCTGTCAACAAATGGGGCTAACCTGTCAACAAATGAGTAACCAAGGGCTTTTCATATTGTTGTGAGATAGAACATTTACTGGAGAAAACTGCATAATTACAATATTACTTTTAAAATGCCATAATCTAGACTATCAATATCATATTTTATATTTACTTAAAAAGCATCCATCAGGTCTTGTTGTCTGCACTGTATAAAAAACTCCACTTAATACTAATAAATCACAGAAACTATTTCTGCCTGAATGCCACTTATTACGCCAGTGTAAGAACAATTCCCCAAAAGGAGGAAATTATGGTTTGTAATAGTCTAGTTAATATATTATCATATGTGTTTTGCAGACAGATTAATCTATTATGTGAAAATTATTCCTTTTTGTCCATTTTATAAAGAATAATTTATTACTTATACATACAAACTGTCAAAAACAGCCTCTTGGTCCATGTAATTAAAAGTCCAAGACAGGTTAGAAACTAGAATTTCTAATGTTTGTAAAGTTTGAATTTAATCCCATTAGGACAGTCTGAAGGAACTATTACAAGGGCATTTATAACAGTTTCATCAATTTCTTGGAAAAGTTTAAATGAACTGCCTGCTAATAACATACTACTTTACAGGCTCATCTGGAATGTTGACAATATGATATCATCTATGGAATTATGTGTTCCATTAAAAATTAAAAGTCTATTAGTCATAATGTCAGCTATGCATTTCAAAAGCATCCCATTCACTTTTTATAAAAGCCACATGTTTCATGACTGTTCAGTATATCATTATTTTCAGCAGTTTGTATAATCATTCTTACCTGAATTTTATATATATTTCTGATGAAGCTAGGCTTATGAGGGCCTCAAGGCCAATAGTCTAGCAACCTCCTATGATCCTATGAAACTGTAAAACTATTTTTATTGAAATAAACTATTTATATATATATATATATATATATATATATATATATATATATATGTGTGTGTGTGTGTGTGTGTATCTATCTATATACATATATATATATATATATATATATATATATATATATATATATATATATATATATATATATATATAGATATATATAGTTATTTATTTATTTATTTATTTTTTTTTTTTTTAACTGGACCGATGAAAACACACAAAAGTAGGTTAGATAAATTAAAATAAAATAATTTGTTTAGGACACAGTAAAACTGACAGAAGTGTTCTGAAAGTAGTTTAACAGACATAAATAAGTAAAATTTAAAGAAATGTCATGGGCATTCAGAATCACTATATAGCTGAAACACCTGATGTTCATAAGGGTCATTTGCATATATCTCATGTGCCTTTAATGCAAGAGGTTTGAGAGGTCACTCAGTGGAAGTTCTAGTGTGGCTGGAGTTTTCATTTAGTTTTTACATAACAAAAAAGGGAATTTTAAAAGACTTGAATGCTTCCTATAGACTGCCACAATTGTTATAATTATTTTACTGGGCAAAAGAGCATCTCAGGTATGTGAAAGATATTGTACAATTTCAACAACTTTATAAATGATGGATATCATCTCTGTAGGCAAGTGAAAACACTCGACTATTATTCATCTTCATTGTCTGTCACCATCCTTCTTTTCAAGTCTTCTGGATGTGCTAGATACCCAGGTCTCAGGCAGAAGCAACTCTGAGAAATATTTGTTTTCAGGCATAGAAGTGAGTGAGATAATGCAAATCCCCTGTACATTGCAGCTTATTGTGAACAAGCAGAATGTATTGAAATAATCCTCTGCTACAACATTTATTCAACTTGCCCATACATAAAAGAAAAACCTTTCTCTCAAGTTTCTACCCAAATTAAAACCATTTGGTAAATGATCTAAGTCCAGATTAGAGACATATAATAATAATAATGCGTACATTTTCTAGTCTTACATGCAAATGTTACCTTTATTCAGTATTTGAAAAAGACTAGCAGCGACTTCATTCATAACAGCAACCAGCTTAACAAGTGTTGCATTGTAACCTGATTTAGAATGGGATGGTTAATATTTTTTTAGTTTGTAATGGAACAGAAATAGCACACATTGCTAAGGTAGAATGTGATCAATTGTTCAGCATTTGACCTCAAACATTTCAGGCTGTATAAATATTTCATATCTAATATCAGACATTATTTCTCCAAAACGTGTGTCATGGTGTGAATATTCTGAACTGGGAACAACATATGGTCTGAATATTCTGGACACAGAACACTATGCTGTCTTATGGGAATTACTTACTGATGCAGCTGTTATCTTGCATAGATGTAAACAAACATCAGACTCCAGCATTCCAAGTACACCTGCATTTTGTACATGCACAGCCTCCTCAACTAAGCACCAAAAAGTCTAAACACACCTACTAAAGGGCATACATTTAAATTAATTATTTCCATGAACAAACACCAAAGGATTCTAAACATACCTAGTACAGGGCATACATTTAAATTAATTATTTCCATGAATGAACATCAAAGGAGTCTAAACAAAGCTGGTACAAGGCATACATTTAAATTAATTATTTTCACAAATGAGCACCAAAGAATCTAAGCATACCTATTGTAGGGCATACATTTAAATTAATTGTTTCCACAAATTTACACCAAATTAGTCTAAACACTACAAGTGCAGTAGTTTACGTTTACATGCACTACCTCCTAAACACGCCACATATGTTGTCATGCAGTTGTTCTGCTTCCAAAAATGGCCAACAGAATAGCCTCCATGTTGAATGAGATTCAAATCAAGAATTCCATTTAAACACCATTTTAGAAACAGGTCATAGATCCATATGTTCATAGGTGTTTACTAGGCTAATGATTACAAGGGCCTTTTTTAAGTCTAGCCATGCATCCCAAATTATTTATTTATTTATTTATCTGACATTTGTTAACTGGGTTAGTCCAACTGAGCACAAGCCCATTTTCTGTGGAGGCCCAAGAAGAAAAACTCCAGTAATACATATATAATTCTATTAAAAACAGAACAGCAGAAAAAAGAAAACATTCCAGTAACTAAAAATATAACAGTTTTCAAGTGTGGGATAGACAAAACAGGTTAATTCATATAAGTTCAATTACATACAACGTACAAGCATCTGGGAGAGATGGTTTTAAGCACACACATTATACCAGGAAATAGATGATGAAAAGCTAATATTTAGCATTAACTTCATTTATTGGGTTAGCAAGTAAAAGGGAGGGTGGCCTAATGGTTAAGGTGTTTGCCTTACAAACACAAGGTACAGGGTTTAAGTCTCACAAGGGATAATTGGCTAGGCTTAAAATGGCTTGCAAGGGCAATTAGCCTAGTACTAACCTATGAATCTAGTAGGGGTAGGAAAATGAAGTTCAAACAGGGAAAAAATTTGCTGATCCAAAAACAAAAATGTACAAGCAAAATAAACTGTGGGCATGGGTGCCTGCAGGCAGGTGCAAGGGGGTGCACTTGCACCCCTCTGGAACTGGCTGGCCGAGAAATTAATTTTACTTTAATTTTAAAAAAAAAGTTGTTTTTTTTTTTAAAGGGCGTTCCTCTTTAAGAACGCCCTTTGCATCCATAGGCACCAAAACCATAGAAGACCCATGCGTGCATTGCACGCTAACGTAAATTCAAACACAAAAGTGCGCAGAGGTTGCCAGAGTCACAGTGGATTTATGGACTGCTGTTTTTGTTTATATGCAGGCTGACTGAGGTAAGGATTTTTCTGCCAGAGAAGTGCTCCATTTTGTTTATTTATATACAGCAGAGGAACGTACCTTATGTGGGATCTTTAAACGTTCATGGTCCTCGAAGTTTCACACACTGAAAAGGGTCTGTAGACTGTTACACATTCAAAGTTAGAAATTCTTTTAGCTGATACCCATTGTAAAAAGAAATATTAATTAAAATATCTTGTTTAAGTAAAAACAGCCTATTTAACTATCCTATGTCCTTCCTAGCTGAAGTTGTTTGTAAGATCTTAGTTTGTGTTCCACATTATGATGGCTAATGTTCCTCATTTTGGAGATGGAAGGTTGAGAGCTATGCTCGTACTACCTTCAAAAACATAGACTAAAATGTCTGAAGCTCCTGTTGTTCTTAATTTATGTTGCTATGGGGACAGCATCAAGATGGCATAGGGTTGAGTGCCAATGTCTTGTGGAGAAAAACTTAAAAGAGTAAAGCAGTGTTTGATATAGTCAGTACCAACTTAAAATGTAGGGGAAAGTTTACTTTTTAATTTTGGTCTGTAACAGAATCTTGCTGACATATGGATATGTCACAGCAATGCTCCTATTTAGTTCAAAATGCTGAATATATGGTTTTGTGATTGTTGAGAAGTTTCCTTTTGCAGAATGATGCAAAGACCGTCGCCGTTTTCTGATCGTTACTCATATCCTTGTTATTACTTCAGAATAATTATGAAATTATGTGTAATCTTTTTCTTGCTCCATTTAATGTGGATGAAGTGTAAGTGTTCGTCTTATATTTAACAGGCTTTAACAGCCCTACTTGCATATTTACAGCCCTTTATGTGAGCAACGTGTTATTGCAAACATGAAGTACTAAGGAACAAGCGGTTGTCAATGCCCAGTCTTGGCTTGTGCTGTGCTGTTTTAATTTATATGCAGGCAGAAGTGCTCTGTTGTTTTTGGATTCATATATATGCAGACTACGTTTACTAAGGTGTGTGTGTTAATCTCTATGCAGGCTTATGCTGGTTTGGCTTATGCACTGCTGTTTTAGTTTATGTGCAGGCAGAAGTGATCCGTTTTTCTAAGGTCCATTGTGTTTGGATTAATCTCTATGCAGAAATTCCATTTACTAAGGGGCATGTGTGTGGATTAATCTCTATGCAAAGATTCCATTTACTAAGGGTGCGTGTGTGTTTGTAAGAGGGAGGGAGGGGTGTATGGGGGGGTCATACCTCACAATTATCCAGATTTTTGACTCATATTTTCAGATTGTTTCTCATAAAATTGTGTTATTTCTGGCAAATAACTGAAAACTGAAGTTGCGTTTTAGACGTCATATCCTCAGAAAATGCATACTAATGCAAACAATTTTGTTCTATCCATTTTCTAAGGAGGTTGGGGGATGTATGTGTGTGACTCATACCTCTCAACTGTACAGATTTTCACAGAGGCTGAGGTATGTGTGTGTGAGAGAGAGTGAAATGCCCTATTCAGAGTTAGCAGGTGGAATTTATTTTCAAGGAATTGTGAGCTTCAAGGGAAGAGAAGTTTACTGCTGCTCATGCTAAGTCGGCTTAAAATGTGCAACTGTTTTGTTTAACAAATGGTATCATTAGTGTGGTGTAGAATTTCAAAACAGTCTTAGTAGCACAACAGGTAGCATACTTGCATCTTGATGTAGAGGGCTGTAGGTTGTACTCCCACAGCATGTAGATTTGTATTTTAAGGGGGTGGAGTGCTGCAGTCCTGAGTATGTCCTCCTTTGGATGAGATGCCTAGTAACTATGAACCTGTGTTTCCGCTTGCCACTTATTCCTATTGCAATATACAAGCTTAGCATTTTTTTAAATGTAACATAGGCAATTTATTGTTTAAGGGGAGCAGGCACTGAATTTGTAGATGAAACACTGAAATATAAAGCTGTTTTCTAGCAACAACCTCTCCATTAGTTTCAGATCTCTTTAATGTGAAATTATTCAGATGACTTTTACGTCTGCAGAGATTATGCATATTGACATATTGGTGGATTGTAATGATAGATGTTTAACTGGCCTTTTATGGTTGAAATGTTCTGAATTGGGCAATTTATCATTATTGGTTCATATATTTTGTTTCATTGCTTACTGGAAAAAAATGTTCAAAACTATAAAACACGCTCTCTAAGTGGTGCTGTATTAACAAGGGATATAATTCAGTTATTATATATTATAATTAATACAATCAGGAAGATTAATCAAAGCAGTTATGCATGGTTCTGAAATATGTGCAAAGGGCCTATGATTTGAAAGCAGTCCAAAGTTAAACTTAACCTGCCACTGGCCAGATGCATTTTCTTTAAATGTGGGTTTCAATACTGTTTCAGTGAATGCGTGTTTCAAATGTAGAGAAGTTTTAATGCTAAGTCTGGTTTCATTGTAAGACTATTGCTTTGTTTAAGTTTAGCAAATGTCTATCAGTGTTTGTGCTATAAACTAGGAAGTTACTAGGCTAGTGGCCCTGAGGCCCTAAAATTTGAAATAAAAGTTGTAAATTAAAACCAAATATCTGTAATCATTGTAGAAGTAAAGCATAAAACAGTATGCACACCGAGAGTTTTGAATAGTGTTTATGGCAACTGGGGAGAAATAGCCAAGTAATGGGATACTGGAATGGCTGTGTGTGTGGGTGTGGTGGTGAAGGGGGTGGGGTTGGGGGTGATGCTTTTAAGGGGACAGGGTTGGGGCAGTGCTCCGGGTTTGCACCCCCCTGCAAAAAATCTTGCGGGCTCCCTTGACTGTGGGGCTTAGCAAAATAAAGTGGGGGGCTTTGCCCCCACACCCCCCAACTTAAATATGCCAACTCCGACATTGCACCACAGTGGAGAAAACAGCAAAGTCCAGAGAATGGCCCATCAATTTTTTTCCTGGGAAAACATCGATGTTCCATGCCTTCAGCATTTTCAGGTTTCGCCTTTTAAAGTTTGATATAAGAGAGTTTGCTAATTTAAGCGTTCGCTCTTCTAATAGGAACCCAAAATGAGAGTCGAATCATCAGAGTACTGAATAAAAGAAGAATGTTGGCAGGAGGTATAGAGGTCATTGGTAAAGATGTTGAATAGAAGGAGTCCTAGGATGGACCTTTGGGAACACCTGTATGTAGGGGAAGGAAGGGGGAGTAGAAGGATTGCCATCTGATGGCCTGCAGTCTATTTGAGAGGTAGCTAGAGAACCATTTAAGAGTGGAGGCTGAGAGGTTAAGATTGGCTAGTTTGGTTAGAAGTTTAGAATGGGATACCATGTCAAAGGCTTTTGACAATTCTAAGAATAGACATGAGACCATATTGTTATTATCACAAGCTTTTGCTATAATATGTGTGAAAGACAAGAGAGATGTAGTTGTACTATGGTTTGGATGGAAATCGTGTTGAGTGGATGTTAATAGGTTTTGTTGGCTTAGGAATTTGAGGGGCTGTGAGTGAATGCATTTTTCAAGGATTTTTGAGAGGGGGAAGAGTATAGCTATTGGTCTAAACGTTAGATGGGTCTGTTTAGTTGCCTCCTTTGTATAGGGGTATTACATAGACGGATTTCCAGATATCAGGTACAGTGGGTCCGTGAAGAGATCTATTGATATGTATTGAAACTGGATATGCTATTGAGTTGGCTGCAAGTTTTAAAAAGGGGAGTAAATTGTCAGCTGATGGAGAACCTGGTTTTAATTTTCATAAGCGGGATTTAATATATGAGGTGGAAATAGGTGTAAAAGTAAAAATGGTATGATTTGGGGATATTAGGGATGGAATTGACGTGTTAGAGTTTAGGTCAGTATTGTCAGTTTGTGGGTTGTATCAATGAAGTAGTCATTTATGAGGAAGGCAGTGTCTTGTGCTGAGTTGTTTGGAAAATGATTTACAGTTTGAGGGCATCTGAGGTGAAAGACAGAGTTGATAATTTTCAAGAACTATTTGGGATTTGAGTGATGAGTGGTTTGGACCTTTTAATATTATTTTTTCTTACATTTTAAATGCGTTTTTTTTTTCCTGAGTTCTTTAAAAATTTGATGGTGAGTAGGGGATTTGGTTTTAAGCCATGTTTTCCAAGAATCTGTCTGATGCATAAGAGAATAGTGTTCTTAGAAAGCCATGTGGTGTAATTAGATTTTATTCTGAGTTTTCAAAGAGGTGCCAGTGAATTCATACTGCATCATTAAGGGGAAGCGTCTATAAGCCAAACCAATTTATAGAAGAGAGTATTTCATTAAAAATTCTCTGACAAGTTGTGATACCCTTGATAAATGTAAAAGTGGGCTTGGGAGATGAAACATTTACAGGTTGCCTGTGTCCATTAGAGACATAGGTGCCAAACCAGAGATAAATTTCCTGTTCCCCATCCAATTGTCCAAGTTGCACTTGAATTGGGTTAGGGAGGAACTCTGCTTCACATGGATGGAGTGCCTGTTCCAGAGACAGAGTAGTCTCTAGATTACATACTTGTCTCAAAAACACAAACTGGTATTCCACAGAAAACAAGAACACCACAAACCAAACTGCAACAGTGGAAAACGACCCCAGCATACTGCACCAAACTCTTTATTAAACACAATTGAGCACTTTCATTTCTGTTATTGGAACTTCATTAGAACTATCAATTGATGCATTTAAAAACATTTAAATACTTAATAACTTATATCACATGTCAGATAACAACCAATAAAAGTGCTACTCCACTAACACATTCAATTAGCATGCACCATAATTTAAGCATTAAAACACTGTAACTTTAAAATAGGTTTAATGGACCCAGAATCATTCAGCCCTGGGTAACTAATGCCATTCTAGTTCTCACTTGATTAAATGCTCTTCTATATAATAACCCCTAGTGTCTTTTACCACTTGATCAATATGTAAAAATGTAAAGTGGTGATCCCCATACTGTTGCAAGTCTATATAATGCATTCAAAATTTTTCTATTTTTGATATCCAACAAATGCTCATACATTCGCATTTTAAATTTTCTGAAAGTCTTTCCCACATAGTAGGCAGGATACTGTTCACAAATCACTAAACATACCACTTGCATGGACTCACAGTTAAAATTCTTGTTAATTTTATATGTCTTAATTCTTATTGTAACATTTTTTGTTCTTTTAATATTTTTACACTGTGTACAGAACTCACATTTATACATTCCCAATCTGTTATTATGTTTAAAATTATCTATTATTTTATTTCTTTCCAGGAAATCTTTGAGGGAACTACCCTCCTATATACTACTATTGGCTTTTCCCCCATCTTTTCGAATAATGAACTATCCATTCTGAAAATATTTCAGTTTCTAACCAAACATTCCCTATTGCTTTACTATCCAAGGAATGAGTTAATATACAAGATTTTTTTGTGTTTCTCTGCTGATTGATTCCTTAGTCTTACTTAAAACAGTGAAGTTTGGTCCATTTCTCTTTTTTACTTAGAATGGAGACATAAAAAACATTTCTATGTTTCATACATACATCATCCCTTATATCGCATAAAAACTTCACAGGATATCCCCTTTCGAGGAACATATCAATCAATAACTCAATTTCTGTAAAAAAAAGTATTGGGTTCTGTAACCATGCGTGCTGGACAGACCATTTGTCCTTTTACCACTGCCTTCTTTTGCCATATGGGATGTCAGCTGTCATAATACAAATACATATTTGAAAATGTACTTTTTCTATGTATCATAGTAATAAAGAAAGCTAGTAAACTATCCTTTGTTAATTCTACATCTAAATAAGTAATCTTGTATTAACTTTTGAACTAAATTCTAAAAATACAGTAGTGTTTTTTTGTAACTTAGAAACACTTTTAGTTCATCTAAAGTATCTGGCCAGACAAGACAAATGTCATCCAGGAAGCCAGTGTATAAGACCCAAGATTGTTTAAATATACTATTTAAAATAAATTCAGCTTTCCAATGTGCCATCACAAGATTTGCAAATATGGGGGTACATGTTGCCCCCATTGCAATACCTGTTATCTGCTTAAAATAAGCATTGTTAAAATAAATAAAATTATTCTTTAAAATCAATTCCATTAATGACTGCAGTATTGATGTGTGAACTGTCTAATGATCCCAAATTATTTAATTGTTCATCAAACCTCCTTAAACCCACTTCATGAGAGATAACAGAATATAAATTGTTGACATCAATAGTTACAAAAATACATTCGGGATCAAATACTAAACTGTTGATTTTTTCAAATGACCTATGACCTGTTCCTAAAATGGTACTTAAATGGAATTCTTGGTCTGAATCTCATACAATATGAAGACTACTCTGGTGGCCATTTCTGTAAGCAGCACAGCTGCATGACAACATACGTGGCGTGTTTAGGAAGTAGTGCATGTAAACATAAACTACTGCACTTGTAGTGTTTAGATAACAGGAATGAAAGTGCTCAACTGTGTTTAATAATAAAGAGTTTGTTGCAGTATTCTGGGGTCATTTTTCAGTGCTGCAGTTTGGTTTGTTACATACCCGTCTCTCCGGCTGGTCCTATTTATATCACAGGCAAGGTTTAAGTCTTTAGAATGGGTAATTCTGGTGCTGTTTGTTTTGTGGATATGCAGGAGGTCCATCAGAGTGGGGTCTGACAATGCCTTGTATGACAAGCGTATATCTCCCCTCAAAAGCCTGAAGGAGACAGAATACAAGGATAGGGCCTTGAGGCAGTCTGCATAGGACATTTTATTTATGCCCTGTATTCTTTTAATGAGGAACCTCTGTGGATGTTCCAATTGTTGGATATGCCCATTCAGGTACATACCAAAAGGGACATTGCACTCAATCATAGGTCTGATCAATGCCAAATACAGTGGAACAATGACTTCCTTGGACTTAGATGCCATACCTCTGAGTATAAGCTGCACAACATAGAATGATTTCCTCACTACTGTAGAGACATAATGGTCAAAGACTAGATTACTGTCTCTGTGTGTCCCCAAGTTCCTGACTACTTGGTCAACTATAAGAGGGTGTGTTTTCAATATGATAGTTACCAGGGGTGGGTAACTTCAAAAAGGATACTATTATGCACTTCCTGGCATCAAGTATCAGTCCACGGCACTGACACCAGCTGTTTGTCCATGTCAGCCTTTTCTGGACAACATTTGTGCCACTGTGGGATTCAATGATAGCTCCTAATTTGCAATTATCTGCAAACTTAGTCAGCCAGAGACCATTGACATTGGCCTTGACCTCAGAGAAGTAAATGCCAAAAAGGACCGGTCCAAGGACCGATCCTTGAGGGACTCCACTTGTGACTGGCCTCTTTGTAGAGGTGGACTCCTCAACTCTAACTTTCTGAGTCCTGTCTGCGAGCCAGATGGCCCTCCACCAGGTAACATACAGGTCTGTACCTAACCTCTTGAGTTTGTCAACAATGCCTGAGTGGGGTATTGTGTCAGATGACTTGGCTAGGTCAAGGTAGGCAGTGTGAACTATTTTGCCCTCATCCATTGCTTTGGTGACCTTCTCAAAGAGGTCCACCAGGTTGAGTAGCCATGATCTGCTCTTGACAAAAACAAACTGGGATGGGTCCAGTGTCTGCAGATTTACTGTATCACTATTGATCATTTCCATGATAATTCTCTCCATGGCCTTACACATAAGACTAGTGAGACTTATAGGTCTGTAGTTTACAGAATCTGTAGATGGCCCACCCTTGTGCACAGGGATGACTGTTGCTGTTCTCCATTCATGAGGACAAAACCTGATTGGAGGCTACAGTCAAACAGCAATTCCAGAGGGCCTGATAGGTCATGTTACATGCCATCCAGAAGGCATCCTAGGATACCATCTGGGCCCATCAATGTAGCACTACCGGCCTTAGAGGAAGCATCAAGGACTTATTCCCCATAGACAGCAGGGAAAGTTTTATTTGATGGCATCACCTGAGGGAAGGTTGAGTGGGGAGAGAGGGCTATAGTCAGAGCTGAATTTATCAGCCAGTAGGTTTGCTACATCTTCCAGCTCAGCACACATGGCTCCATTTACAATGAGCTCTGCATGCAATTGTGTATTGCCTTTGAGGTTGCAAACACAGATAAAGAATGCCCCATGGCCGTTTCTGACCTGGAAGGCCAAATCCATCCCAAATTTGCCCTTGGTAGACTTCAGTTGTCCTCTGAGATGTTTGTTTAATTTGATGAGCATGCATTTATCCTGCTGGGTGCTGCACCTCCCAGTTCCTGCCATAACCTTTCTCCTTCCATGATTTAGCATTCCACTGGAGTGTGTCATTTGACCTGTGATGTTATGCCATTTAACTAATGTGACATGCTAATCCTCAGAGCTCCTCCTGAACTGACAGCAGTTTTTCAGTAAATGCTGTAAAGTACAGCTTTGTTTCAGACTTTACTAATGTACATCTTGTGCCACAGGGCATGTTAATGAATTAAAATGTACTTATGAGCACAGTTTACCTTAAACTGGTATATAGTTATATATCTATTTATTTGTAACTGGATAGGCGAACTGGCTAGAATGTCCAGGCTCAGTAATGAGCAGCACAAAAATACATGGAAAAACAAAATAAAAATATATGAAAAAAAGTAATGTGGCACAATGAATACATAATACAGGTTACAAGCAATGCTTAGAAAAATATTTACGTTTATCTACATCAGATAATGACATTCAAACCTATATACATTTGTGTTACTTGCAGTGAAGTGAGTTCAAATGTATAATCTGAGCAGGATTACACTGTGTATGTATATATATATATATATATATATATATATATATATATATATATATATATATAGTTCCCTTTCAGAAGGTCGAACGGCTGAAATCTCGAAATGCATATGGTCGAGACCATATGCTCGAAATTTCAGAAGCTCGACCTTCTGAATGAGGATTGGCATACAGCGCAGAACGGGAGATTTCCTTTTCTGCACTGTAGTGCAATCTCGGAGTTGGAATAAATAAGTAACGGGGGGTGTGGGGGGGCTTGCCCCCCTGCAGAAACATTGTTTTGTGTTTTGTTGTTTTTTTATTTCCCTTTCAGAAGTTCGAGCTTCTGAAATTCAAGCATATGGCTTTGGCCATATGCATTTCGAGATTTCAGCCATTCGACATTCTGAAGGGGAACTATATATATATATATATATATATATATATATATATATATACATAGTCATCTCAAATAGGAAGCAACTAGTGGTGTCCAAACATCTAATTTTTTACTCCTTTGCAAACTGATAGCTTATGACCTTATAAGCAGAAGAAGCTTAATGCATTTTTTGTGGGTAAATACATTCAGAAGCCGTACTCGGTATGTTTTTAAATGTGAAATGAGTTAAGATTTCATGTTCCACCACCAGGCTATTAATTAATACCTGAAATGAACTTACAACCAACTAATCATAGAACTTAACATTTACCTGAATACATAGGTCAGATGGAAGGAGCCCTGACTGGGACCCAGGTAACCAAGGTAACCAAGGTCTCATTAGTGGCCCTGGCACTGGAGGAGCCTGAAAAGGAGGAAGAGGAGAGAAGAAGCATAGCCTGACCACCTCTCCCTAGAGATGAGAGGGCTGTGCATGCTGAGAGAGCATACAGGAGGGTCAGATTTCTCCAGTGCGCACCATTGACAAACCTCCTCCTGTGCTTGAGGGTGATGGGCGTGGTTACTTGCTGATGCACTTCCCTTGCAGAAGTGAGGAAAACCCAGTGGTGTCACCTCACTGCATGCCCACCTGACAAGCACACTCAAGCATGCGTGGGGAGGTACAGCATAAAAGGAAAAATTACACAAACCATCAGTGATGGCTGCTTTAATAATTGCCCCTCAGTCAATCCTCACCATAGTGGTGGAAGATAATGGGCTAACTGGACACAAGGGGGCTGATGATAGGTAGGCACTGGGGCAAAGTGTAACAAAAAATATCAGCATTTCCTTCCTCTCCATTTTCATGCTGGAATATTAATTCATACCTATTAAGAATAGACATATCAATTCTTCATTCCTTTATTCATCCGTTCTCTTACACCCACATCATCCCATTCAGAGTCAAAGGGAGTGCAACAGCCTAACACACTGAACAGTGGATGTAAGGCAGAGAACCAAACCCCACTCCCTGATGGGAAGCCAGTACCATCTGAAGACACAGAGATACATTCATGCACAATGCTCACCCATAAATAGTAAATTTAGAGGCTTCACCTATCTCCTATTTGTATGTGTTTTTCAGAGGGGAAGAAAAAAGGGAACCCATCAAAACAAATATGGAGTTATGAAAGACTTCATACAGTACAGAGAAAGTACCCCAATCAGAAAGGAAACCAAACACAGTGACATAACAATACTAACCTCTTCAGCACTGTGCTGCTGAAGGCTGACTGACAAGGATCACTCTTCATAAGACCCTCCAGTTCACTCACCACTGGCCCATTAACCTGGATTTGGCTGTTATTAACTCCTAGCACTGCTCCAACAAACTCTGCAGTCACTTCTTATCATAATTGTAAGGGTCAGTTCAACTAGACCACCCCCTAACCC
>NC_056732.1:143688723-143806223 GCF_019279795.1 Protopterus annectens
TTTGTACTAGTACATTTAGCCTACACAAAGTCCAGTTCTCTTACAAATAAAATGCGCTTTGCAACAATTTTCTTCCTAGTTCTAAATGAAATGTGTTATACTGGTTGCATGTTTTCTTAAAAATGTGACTCATGAAGAACAAACAGCAGAATCATGTTTTCCACAAGAAGACTGGAGTCCAAGTATTTCTTTGATCTAACCTTAGTCTCATGGAAGATGAAAAACTACCCCTAAATAAAAATTTGATATACAAATTAAACTTTCTGACAAATAATTGCAAAGTTAAAACCATTCTTGTTTTCATAATGTACAACATAAATATCGAAACTGCATTCAGTGTCATTACAATTGTTAGCTATGCAGCCAGCTTACTGGAACCCAGAATGCCTCTGTTTCCAGTCTGTCTAAGACCTTCTTCAGTTCACTGTAAGCTGAACTCAAATCATCATTAACAATAACTTTGTCAAAGAGATGGCTGTACTGGCTTTCTGTCACCTGCGCCATTCTAATCATCTCCTGAAAATCGTCCTCCTATAAAAAAAGAATCAGGTGCAAAACTTGAGTTCATTTAAAAATTGTACACAATTTAAAATTAAATCCTGGCATACACTGTAGATGAAGTTCTATTTACTAATATAAAAAAGTACTGATATTTTTTCTTCTGTATAATGTCATAGTAGGAATTTCTAACTTATCACCCTAAAATACTTTAAGAGAAAACTTGTGTAGTTAAACAACTCTGATAGCTTCAACACCAGCTTAATAATATTAGTTAATACTTATACAGCCATGATACAAACCCTAACAGGAAAATAATTCATTGTAACAGTTCACATTTGCACGGGCCAATTATATTGCTTACAATACAAACTGATACCATGGGTGTTGCTTAACAAAAAATATATATTTTCTAATGCCTTTGAGTGAATAACATCACCAAGTATGAATATGTTTTAAGCTGTGTAATACACAAAACCAATGAATCAAGCATCACACATATCCTGCTAAGGATACCAAACATCCAAGCAAGTATATGCCATGGCTTGGACACTCTTTCCTCATGTACCATACATCCGACCTTAGACCTAGGCACAAAGATTACTCTTCCTGGTACTTGAAGGGATCTATATGTGCCAAAATCCTCACAACTTTCTTCCCTGGATAAACACTGAGGCTAGACACAAACGGGATAGATTCAAGTAATGAGAAATATAGAGGGGAAAGTATAAGCAAGTACAGGTTCCACCTTGGCCTAAAGGGGGGAGCGGGAGAAAGGGGGATGGAGGCATGGTGGATAAATTGTTACAGTGATGCATTTGAATATCTACTGTGAGGTTCCCTTCAGAATGTCGAAATACTGAAATCTCAAATGTTATATGGTCGAAGTTTCAGAATTTCTAAATTCTGAAAGGAGATCTGCATACAACGCAGAACAGGAGATTTCCATTTTCCTCGCTGTAGTGTGATCTCGGAGTTGGTATATTTAAGTAACGGGAGTGTGGGGGGTGCAGGGGGGCTTGCCCCCCTGCATAATCGCTTAAGTAGTTGATTTTTGTTGGGGGGAGTTCTTTTGGAATTTCAATATTCTGAAACATCGATCATATGACATTCGATGTTTCAGAATTTCGAGATTCCGAAGTGAATCTCTACTGACATGGTCAGTTCTTACACAAAGGTACTATGGTCATCATTACATCACTGCTGCATTAATGCTGAGAGATGAAATGATTCCGAAAGCTTTTAAGGAGACAGGGAGAGGGTAAGAGAAACAGGATTGGAGTCCAGTAACCCTTGAAGCATGGTTCTGCCAACTCCAGTCCTGGCTCCAGATAAAGCACACATTTTATACTGTTTGGTAAAGTTATGAATGAATGACCAAGTAGCTGCCTCTAATATAGATGTGGAGTGGAGCAATTTGAAGGAAGCCCCTGAAGAACCTACAGCTCTTGCAGAGTGAGCCTTAGCGTGCCCCTTGAGGGATTTGCCATTGAAAGAGTAGCTGAAAGAAACAGCAACAGAAATCCATCTAGAAATTATCTATTTGGATTCTGGAAGGAATTGCGTTTTACCCTCAACAGAAATCCGATCAGCTGTTATTTCTAATCTGTTTAGTCTTGTCCAAATAAGACTGTAACTGTCTGTACATGTCTAGCAAATTAAAAATAGTTTCTCCCTTATACAGAGGATTAGAAAAAATGCAGGAAAGTGAATAGACTGATTAAGAGACATTTCAGTAATCACCTCAGTCATACAGGAGAAATTAGTTCTAAGGGATAAACCAAAAAATGACATGATGGATAATAACTCTGAAACTCTTTTTTCAGAGGTTAAGCCTATGAAAATGAGACTGTCACTGGCAGCATAACAAGGACATAACATTGTGGCCCGTGGTCTGTCCCACTTGAACAACAATTGTACACTATGATGATGTATGCTGTATTATGAGATTGCACTTTCCAAACATAAATCTGGAGCATACCAAGTCAATTATCCTGTACATCGTATGCCCAATGTAATGGGTATCATTAGAAGCACGACTCCATGGAGAATGACATGGTATGTTTTGTGGGAATACAAAGAAATTGCCTTGCAATTCCACCATCTGGCTGGCCTAGTTTTCAACATCTAATAGTGACTATACGTAGTGTGTCACCTTAATCACCAAGATGTGGCTTAATTTTACTGAATGCATGAAAGGATATGGAGAATGAGTTAATGTCCAGACCAACCACAGGAATAGACAGTGAAGATACTCTGCTTTCTGCTTCTCTGTCCTGCTAGATAAGAACTAGACAGCTACCTTGCTGGTTATTATTATGCCTTTTATCTTTCTAGACATTATTAGTACTGTGGTCTAACTAAGACATGCACTTTACTACAACATGGAGGTGATGGTGCATTGTTTACCAATTATATTGGGATGTGTGGACACAAAAACAGCATAAGCTGCGGTAAGGCAATCGCCCAGATTAGCGATGTTTTAAACTTAAACAAATGGCATGTCAGGTTTTTGTGGTCTGGGCAAACAGTTAACCATTATCAGTAGAGACGTTATTGTGATGGGACTACAACACTTAAACCTAAGGGTTCACAAAATAAAAAAAAACAACAGTGAGTAATTAAACCATAAGCAAGTCATTAATATTTTTAAAATTTTTAAATGAAACTGTTTCTTGAAAATTCAGTGTTTAAAAACAGATACCCCTCTGTCAGGCTCAAAACAGACATTCCTAAAATGATAGAAGCTAAGGGAACCCCTAAAGGATGCCAGACTCAAGGAAGGAAAATGACACTGAAAGAGGAGCAAAATAAGATGACAAAATCCTGACAGATGTGAGTAAACAAAGTCCTTTGAACAGCCAGTAGCCTCACACCTGACAAGCCCCAGATGTCAGAAGACCCTAAACAGAAAGGTCAAAAAAAAAGAAGACCAAAAAAAACAACCACAACCCCACTAAAACTAAGAGAACATATATATATAGTAATAAAACAAAATATACAACCACAACACGCCCTCTAGCAACAGGGGAGAGGGAGAGGAGTAAAGTGGACTGCAGCAATGTGGATCTCATCTACATTTGCAGTCCTTACACTTGGGTAGAATCCCAAAGCAGAGGTAAGGGAGGATGGCAAAACTATAAAGTAGTAGGAGCTGCCAAAATGCCCTGTAAAATAGCAGTGGCAAACCCAGCCCTAGATTTAGAGTAAAGTGGAAGGTGGTAATGCTTAGAGAAAGTATGCACTGAACTCCAAGTAGCTGCTTCTTAAAAGCTGTAGAAGTGGCAGTAGCCCTAGTGGAATGAGGCCTAATCCCAGCTGGGATCTCCTTACCATGATGGGAATAACAGAAAGCAATACAAAACCCAATCCACTTAGAAATAGTTTGTTTTGACACAGGCTTGCCCTGAGAACCCAAAGCAAAAGAAACAAACAACTGCTGAGACTGCCTGAACTCTTTAGTTCTGCTCAAATAATATCTCAACTGCCTGTGTATATCCAAGGTGTGCAAAATCTTTTCCCCTTTATTTTGGGGGTTTGCATAAAAAGTAGGCAAATGAATAGCTTGGTTTTAGGCATAAAGGAAGGATTAGTACGTAAAGATACCCTATCCTTATGGAAAATTAAGAAAGGCTCAACTGCCATAAGGGCTGTAATTCAGAAACCCTTCTCGCAGAGGTAATGGCCAACAAAAAAGCAGTCTTCCATGATAAATATTTCAACTCGGCAGTAGCTGCAGGCTCAAAAGGTTGTAGAGTAAGTTTCTCCAACACAAAATTGAGATCCCAAGCAGGAGTAGGGCTTTTTTGGGGTCTTATATTCTTTGCCCCTCTAAGGAATTGTTTAAACAAAGGATGAGAAAACAATGGTGGATCACAGTCATAGTGAGCAGAAATTGCTGCAGCATGAATCTTAATAGAAGAGAAGGACAATCCTTTGTCCAGTAACTCAGCAAGATATTGAAGAGCCACACTTAAATTAGGCTTAGCAACATCAAATTCCTTTGCTGCACTCCAAAATAAAAATCTCTTCCATTTATCTCGTATACTTTCCTTGTACTAGGCCTTCTGGCCTCCAAAATAACATTCAAAACTTGCGCTGAGACCCTCCAGGGTTTAAAACAGAATATGCCAGGCTGTTAGGTGAAGAGAGTGAAGTTTGACATTGAGTAAATGACTGTTCTCTTGAGACAGCAGGTGTGGAATCGAAGGCAAAGGCCATGGAGGCTCCCACCAGACTTCTCAGTAATGGGTACCAGTGCTGTCGAGGCCAATCTGGAGCTATTAGAATCATCTTTGGCTTGTCCTGTCTGACCTTTAGGAGTACCTTTGGGAGGAGAGGCAGAGGTGGAAAGGCATACACATGAAGATTGCTCCAATTGAAAGAAAGAGCATCCACTTTCCAAGCTGTGGGATGAAACCTTTTGTGCAAAACTTTGGCAGCTGGTAATTTAGTGGAGAAGCGAACAGATCTATGTCTGGAGTTCCCCATGACACTGTCAATTTTTTAAAATACATGAGGATCCAATTTCCAGGGGATCCATAATTCTGCTCAACACATCTGCTAAGGAGTTCTGTGCTCGGCAGAAACCTTGCCTGAAGATTGAGCTGTAAACTGAAGCAGTCTCCCACAAAATCATTGCTTGTCTGCATAGAGGATAAGAATGTGTTCCCTTGTTGATGTACCACATGACAGTTGTGTTGTCTGTTAGAACCAACACCTGCCCTGGAAGAAGTAAATCCTTGAAAGCTATTAATGCAAATTGGACTGCTAACATCTCCTTCAAGTTGATATGTAGATGTTGTAGTCTGGCAGGCCACGTGTCTTGTATCCACTTTCCATTTAGATGAGCTCCCCAAGCTTTGTCTGAGGCATCTGTCGTTAGAATCTGACGAGTCCCTTGTTTAGGTGACATTCCTGAGCCCACCACAAAAATTCCTTTTGAATGCAAGGTATTATCTGAATGACAGTGTCCATATCCTGGCAGTGCTGTGTCCATACATTTTGAGATACCATTGTAGCTTCCTCATATGCAGTTTGGCATTGAAGCACTGAACCCCAAGGCTTGAAGGACTGTCCTTGCAGTCAGCCTGGACTGATGAGACAATTGATGGAAGTAAAGAGCAAGATTCTTTTGTTTGTCCGGGGTCAAAAGGCCATCTGGGATGCTGTATTCAGTCTCACACCCAGAAAGCACATGTCTTGAGAGGGTACTAGACTGGACTTTATTTCGTTCACAGAATACCCCAGGCATCTTAGCACTGCTATCACGTAAAATGATGAAGAAGCTCGTCCCTTCCTTTGGCCAGAATCAGGCAATCGTCCAAATAAGGATAGATTTGTATTCCTTTTAGCCTGAAGAAAGCTATCACTGGAGCCAGAACCTTTGTGAACACTCTGGGTGCAGTAGATAAGCCAAAGGGCAATGCAGAGAACTGATAATGAGAAGTCCCAGCAGACTTCCTGCAACTTAGCCTGATAGGAACATGAAGGTAAGCTTCCTTGAGATCCAGAGTCACCATCCAGTGATCTTTGCCCAGCAGAGGTAAAAGCTGTTGTAACGTCAACATTTTGAACTTGGGAATGTCCAGATAAGTGTTGAGGATAGATAAATCCAAAATTGGTCTCGGTTCCCCTTCTTTGGTACTAGGAACAGGCGAGAATAAAATCCTAGGCCTACTTCTGGCAGAGGGACCGGCTGTATGGCCCCTATTTGCAGCAGCAGAGAAATTTGTTTGTGAGCCTCTATTCTTTGCTGAGGAGGAACGTCTGGCATGCCTTTGAAAGGAGGCAAGGTATGGAAATAAAACCTGTAACCTTGGTGTATAATATCCAATACCCATTTGTCCTGGGTAATCAAACTCCAATTTTCTTTGAAGAGTGCCAACCTTCCTCCCAAAGGTGCTGCCAGACAAGAAGGCTCTGGCAGCTGAAAAGGTAGGTCATTGGGCCTGTTTACGAAAGGACTGGCCCCTGCCCTCACCGAAGACTGCTCAGGTGAACCCCTTGTTCTTGGACTGAAAGAGCACCGAGCTCTACTCCTACCACGTCTAGATCTTCCCCTAGACTGTGAATCATAAGAAGTCCACCCCTTAGCAGGCCAATTCCTACTAAACTTGGAGGCTGAACTTGCAAAAATCTTTAACAGTCAGCATAGACTTAGCCTTGTCTTCCATTTTCTTTAAAACTGCCTCCACAGGTGAACCAAACAATACATCAGACTGTAAAGGAGCATCTAAAATCCTTGTCTTAACATGGTCAGATAAGTTCTGATCCCTCAGCCAAAGAACTGACCCAGTGGCAGCCACCCTAGACGAGGCCTGTACAGCATCAAATCCACATTGTAAAGAATGCTTACCCACTTGTTCAGAAACATGTACCAAATCTTGTAATTCTTTACACTCAATGCCCTCCGCCAGAGCATCTACCTTAGACTTCAATTGAGAAAGAAGATAGTTTTGATATTTCAACATGTGAAACTGGCAATTCAAAGCCCTCATAGCTAAGGTGGAAGAAGTATAGACTTTCTTTCCCCATCTATCCAAAGCTCTGGCCTCTTTATCTGGAGGAACCGGATTTTTTACCACAGAAGCTTTGACACCCTTAGGTCCCTGACTAACTGTTTCTGGGTCTGCCCTAGGACTCTTATACAGATATTTATGAGCTTCAGGCACCCTGTAATAACTGTCCGGTTTAACAGGAGCAGGAGGCAAAGAATCAGGATTAAGTGAAGCCTCTGCAAACACATCTTCCACAACATCCAGAACAGGAGGAATAGCCAAAGGCCTATGCTGAGGTAAAAGCAAAAATTCTCTAAGCCTTTTCCTGGAATCAGAGAAGTCCTGACCTTCCCACTTAAAATGTTCCCTCATAGAGTGAAGAGTCTCTGAAAAAGAAAAATCCTCTGGAGGAGAAGCAGAAGGAGTAGAATCATCCACATCCGAATCAGAATAAGGAGAATACTCCTGCAAGTCTTCAGCCGAAGACTCTGAAACATCAGAAACCTGCTCAAAACTCCCCAACTCTGGTTCCACCCTAGGCCTCTTATCAGGAGGAGGCATAGAACCTCTAATCAAAGTAATTAAATCTTCTGCCATTTTGAGCATGTGCTTCTTGGGCACAGATCCTGAAGAACTAGGAGTGACACCAACAGAAGCTAAACCTGGCCTGACTCTGGGAGAAGCCTTGGAAACAGAAGGAGAGGGCCTAACCACCCTAGGAAGGGAGGGGAGTACAGTAACTTGAGAAGCCCCTTCAGCCTGGCCTGCCTCCTGCGAGGCCACATCCTGCAAAATCAAAGTTTCCCCCTGGGACTCCAGAGAAGCCTCCGGCGGAACCACCGGTTCCACTGGCCCGCGAAAAGAACGGCGCCCAGTGCGATCGACTCTTCTTGTCTGGGTTTAGCTGCTTTGTCTTTGAAGAAGCGCTTCTGGGCGTCAGAGCATCCGGCGGCATATTGTAATTGCACCGCTTCCGAAGACCAACCTGGCACAATCTACCCGCTAATAGTGCGCTTATTAAACCTAGCACAAAGCGACACCCAACAACGTCGTGCTCAGGCCCCAAACAAGGAATACACAAACTATGATAATCTCTATCGGTATCTGCTTCCCACAAGAAATACAGTTATTCACTTTTCTGACTTCAAACCACTGAGGCAAGAAAAACTAAAATATTCCCAACTTTGACTCGGTCTGAAACTCCACCGAAAATTTTTTCAGAGCCGAACGGCACTTGCAACGCTGCTTCTGCATCGGACCATGCGGCAAAAAAGACTGGGGATATGACGTCGGTCATGCGCATTTGTACCCTGACGTTCTGATGTCAGTCTTAAGCGCCTTGACCGACGTCAGCCTAATACTTTGATATTCGGGCCGACCGAGGACAGCGGACTACCCAAGTGTAAGGACTGCAGCAATGTGAGATGAAGAACATCCTGGGCTACATCAAAGGGAAATAAGATCTCAGTATTCTTCCAGCTAAGCAGGACTAAGATTATATATTGCACAGAAGATAAGAGTAAGAACCACCATAAGTACATTCTAGCTGCACCTGACAGCCACTGCACATCCTATAGCACAAGCATAATATGACACATTCTAGAATTACTTGTCAAAAAGTTATCCAAGGAATTCTGCACCCACTGCAGTAATCATGGTGGGATAACAATGAAGCATTTACCACCATTCCAAAGTCTGAAGTTGGTAAACAGTACCTAACTCTGCAATATTTTTCAGATGGAAATAAGATATCTTGAATACAGCTGACACCTTGTTTCTAAGTGTAAGTCTATCATCAAGAAAAATGCCCAGGTCACAAATGTTAGAAACAAATTCAAACAGGTTCCTTCCACAGGCAATCGATGAGACACAGCACAGGAAGATTACACTGATGGATGCTAGCAGGAAACAGCAATGACTCCATGTTTTGTCAGGTTGAGCTTCATCTGACTAAACCCCATCCATTCAAGGATGAAATCCAATCAGACCACAAAGGATAAAACAAAGACACATACTTCACTGAAAAAGGAATGTTAATGCTGAATGTCATTAGCATGTGACTGCAGAGAGATACCTCTTCTTATCATATCCTTCCTTAAAGGCAGCATGCACACCATGAATAACAAGGTAGACTTTCTTGAGACTCATGGTGTACACAGCATCAATTACTGGTGGCCTGAGTTCAGAATGAGATAATGAGATGGAACCCCCCCTCCCCCTTTTCAAGGACAAGCAGACTTTCACATGGTAAGCAGGTGGGTAACATAGTAGGTAGTTCACAGCACAACAGAGTTAAACAATGTGGCATGTAAGACAGTAAAGGATGACCAAGGCATTGTCCAAGTTACATACATTGGGGCATGGTGTCCGCATGTTTAAGGACAGGGGTTACATTTTCCAGGGAAGAGAAGACCTGAAGCTAGTGAAAGATGCCAAGAGTGCTAGCTTGCTTTTGAAGTACTGTTATGACTTTTTTTTTTGGCTGAACCACTTGTAACGTATAGGCAGGTAAGCAGCTGTTACTTTTCATAATCATATCTGTGAGTCTACAAAAGTCTCTGCCTTCAGGGACTGCAGGTGTTATGGTTGTGGTCATGGTATAATGGTGCTGTACAGTGCTTTAGGTGTGACTGCTTGAGCTTAATACCACCACACAGAACAGGGCTTTGGAAAAGCATATAAAGACTACCCTTGGGGTACCAACAATATGAATAATGTAGTGAATGGTGCACAGTGTGGATGACTTTGAAAATATTCCAGCTTATATGTCTGGTATGTATTTCATTAGCATTATCACATACTAAGGGAGTAAGTGGCATGCAGTAACGTATCAACTGTGGGGTACTGAACTACCTTCCTCTTTCTGCTTGCTTACCATCAAGCAATGACCTGCAATGTGTTCCATTTCTTTGAATCTCTCCCATAGTTATAATACTCCGAAACTATTTTATTAAACATTTATAATTATATTAATAATGTCTCTAGTTACACTATTATATACACTATTTTAGCAACAGTCTAACACAATATCAAATACACTTTTGGTTAGTACAAATATTTAGCAGGATTCACTGCAATACAAACTTAAAACCACTTTATTCAAAATAAATGTACTCTTCAGTTACAACTTCATAATTAACTAATTTATTAAAGCAATAGTACAGCATTTCCTATATGTGAATTTAAAAAAATCTACAAAAAAGCATACCGTGAAAGGTTTTGCGGAGCCTTTTTCATCTTTGCTAGAAATAATCATTGAGTTTTTTCTTGTTTCTCGCAAACGTTCCAGTGATGGTGGTTTAATAAATATTACAAAGGGTTTGAATTCAGCAGTCCGTAGGTGCTTAAGTGTCTGAAAAATAAGATAGCAAATCCACTTTTGTAAGGTAGTGCTGCACAAAAATATTGCAGAAAAAAAAAGGCAGTTATATTTACAACCAATTTTTAAAACATAAAATAAACTCAATCAGACATTTCATTGTGTTTCAATAAAAGAAAAAAAATCCATAAGTTCAAGGTTGAGGGCCAGATTTCACCCAAATGAAGATGGATATCTTCCCACTAGTACAGAAATCTAATAAAATGGACAACCTGGATCAAAAGAGAAGAAAATGAAGGAAGGTGAATCCCATCTGCAGAGAAATCAAGGAGAAGCAATCCTAGAGGAAAAAAGAGTTAATCTAACCACACCATATGCCCATCTACAGTGGTTGATAATACTTGGATTATAGGAGGTTACTAGGTTATTGGCCCTGAGGCCGTTATAAGCCTAGCCAACAGTTTAGACCATGTTTAGACAAACCAGCACCCAATGCCCCTGTCCAGCAGGGACATGAGTGGAATCCCAGGGATGTAGTTTCTATTTCCCATCCAGTTATCCAGGTTGCACTTAAAAATGGGTAAAGAGGTACTCTGCTTGACGTGGTGAGGGTGTCTATTCCACAGATGGGGGAGTCTCTGGGACACAAATCTGTCCCACTAACAAGTCCTACTGATGTCACAGATCAGGCTGAGGCTGCGCATGCAGGTTACTCGAGTGGAGCATGACTTGCATATATACAGTAGTCCCATCAAGGCGAGGTCCAAGATAGCCTTATATGCCAGACAGAGGTCTCTGAGGAGTCTGTATGAAACGGAGTAGAGGGATAGGACTTTTATCCTATCTGTGTATGGCAGATTTTTGAGGTCCTGCATTCTCCTGGTCAGGAACCTCTGTGGTCTCTCCAGCTGCTTCATGTGCTTTGCGAGGTACATGCTGAATGGGGCGTTGTACTCAATAATGGGCCTTATAAGGGAAGAATACAGGGATGTTATGACCTCCTTCTCCCTGGATGAGATACCCTTACTTATGAGGTGGCCCATGTAGAAAGCTTTCCATACAATGGAAGCAACATGGTGGTCAGAAGTCAGGTTGCTAGCAATCTGGGTGCCCAAATCCCTCATGACTGATTGCATGCTTTGGAGATTATTAACGTGATAATTTGTGGGGACATCACTCTCCCCAAAGGGGATGATGACACATTCTTTGGTATTCAGCTTGAGGCCATGTTTCTGGCACCAGTCATTTGTTTGGGTGAGACTCCCTTGGAGGATGTCCACGTCACTAGGGGAATTGATGACAGTACCCAGCTTGCAGTCCTCTGCAAACTTGGCCACCCATAGCCCACTGATTTTGGCCTGCACCTTAGAAAAGCATATCCTAAATAACACAGGCCCCAAGACCGAACCCTGGGGTACTCCGGTCGATACGGGTCTACTGCTTGAGGTGGCTTCCCCTATTTTGACTAGGTGGGTTCTATCAGTGAGCCAGTCAGTTACACATCTGGTAACATATGGATTGATACCAAGTTGAGAGAATTTATCTCTTTTGCCCGAGTGGGGAATAGTGTCGAAGGCTTTGGGCAGGTCAAGTTAGGCAGTGTGCGCCATCTTCCCCTCATCCATGACTTTCGTGACTGTCTCAAAAAAGTCGACCAAATTTAACAGACATTACCTCCCCTTGATGAAGCCAAACTGTGTGGGATCTAGTGTTTGAAGGTTGCCAATGTCCTTGTTAATGAGGTCCATGATAATCCATTCCATGGACTTGCAGATCAGGCTAGTTAAGCTGATGGGTTTATAATTTCCAGGATCGGTGGACACTCCACCTTTGTGTAAAGGGATGACAGTGGCTGTCCCCCACTCAGTTGGGCCAAAGCCGGTACTCAGGCTTTGGTTGAATAGGACGCCTAATGGTGCTGCAAGTTCCTGCCTGAGTTCATGTAGGATGCAGCTTGGGATGCTATCGGGTCCCATGGAGGCTGTATTTCATGCCTTTCAGAAAGCAGTGATGACCTGATCCCTAGATATAAGGGGAAGGGGGCAGGTACTAGGAATGTCCCGATTTACTGATGGGGGGGGGGGGGCAGAGGGGTGAAATTTTTGCTGAATCTGCCAGCCATCAAGTTTGCTATATCTACGGCATTTGTATATGTGGTGTCCTTGACCACCAGTTCTGAACAGATCTGGGTACTTCCTTTGAGACTGCAGACATATGTGAAGAAGGCCTTATGACTGTCTCTAGTAGATGTAGCCACTTTGGACTTTGCTAAAAAAACAAAAAACAAAAAAACAGGAATCAGAAAAAAAAAACAGGTTTAAGAGGTTAAGATAGATGTGTAAAGGCAGAAAATACATAAAGAGAGAACCTGGACCTAGACAACTCCATGGAGTTACTCCAGGTACAGGTTACGGTGGGTAAGACCCCCATTCAAATCATAGCCAGTTATAGATCCCCCTCCATGGGTCATGACACCCACAAAGCCTACTTGACCAAACTTGAGACAATCCAAATTTTACTGAGCATTTCAATTATCCCACCATCAACTGGGAAATCTAAGCTAGCCCCAACTCTTTAGCGCAAAGGTTCCTTGCCTTTGTTAATTCAAATGCCCTGTAACAAATTGTCCATATTATGACAAGGAAAACAAACATTCTGGATCTGGTCCTCACCAACATGTCAAGCAGATGCATTACCGCAACTGCCTGACCCTCATTAGTTAAAACTGACCACAAATCAGTCACTCTTGTGCTGACACTAACACCAGAACTCAAAAAGGGTGAAATCAGACTAAAAATCTTCACCAAGGCAAACTATAGCCTCCTAGGTGATGGTGCAAATGCATTCCAAGCCCCACCCCAAGCTGAAAGTGGTAACTACGTCAAAGCTTACACTAAAGCCCTGTACAATCACTTGCATAAGTGTGTAAACTCATCCGTACCAGAAAGAATCAAAGCCAGAGCCCCAAGTAAAAACAAGTTGCCATGGTGGGCATCCAGCATCAACAAACTTTAAATTAAATGGAAACATTTTCTGTCCAAGAAAACAAAGGCAAGGTCCCAACAATGGAAAAGCACCCTCATGTGCCTCAACAGGCAAATAAGACAACCTGACAAATCCTCCAAGGGCTCCCTTGAGATAAACTTAGCAAGTACAGCCAGTGATAACCATAAGGCCTTTTATACGTACATACATAACCTAAAGGGTAGGACCCAAGCATGTGCAGAACTAGTGGTCAACAGTATCACACACACTGATCGCACAGAGATAGCAAACCTGCTAGCGGATAGGTATAGTGAAAATGTCACTCCCTTATCCCCTCTTAACTTACAACAAACTTTCCCTCATCCCCTCCACCATACATATCTGAACAGCAGGTCCTCAAAGCCTTGCCCAAGGCAAAAAACACAGCCTCTATGGGAACAGACGACATCCCAGGCTGTCTTCTATGATTAAAAAGGGTACTTAGTAGTGATGTTAGTTCATGTTTTGGCCTGTTTAGAAGACAGCCTTTGTTCCAGAGGAATGGAGAATAGCAAGTTATACACCTCCACAAAGGTAACAAGAGACCCATAAGCCTGACCAGCCTTATCTGTAAGGCCATGAAACGTATCATTATAGACCTCATAAATAAAGACATAGGTGACGTTCAAACCCTGGATCCTACCCAGTTCAGCTTTGTGAAGGGTAGATCCTGCCTGTTAAATCTGGTGGATTTCTTTGAAAATGTGACCAAGACCATTGACAAGGACAAATTTGTGCACACAGCATACCTCAACTTAGCAAAGACTTTTGACACAATCCCACATTCAGGCATTACCAATAAGCTTAACAAACTGAATGTAAACCCCTTTGTTGCAAGATGGTGCTCACAAACCAGACACACACACTTTCAAAGTGGTTGACTCTACATCAACCAGCAGACCTGTTAACAGTGGGGTGCCACAGGGGTCAATGCTGGGCCCCCTACTATTTGGTATATACTTCTCAGAAGTTCAGGTCAAAACTAAGGGGTTGTGCCTGATGAAGTTTGCAGATGACTGCAAACTAGGTGCAATCATTGAATCCCCAAATGATGTCAGTATACTTCAGGAGGGTCTCATGCAGACCAATAACTGCTGTATTAGTCACTGTCTCAAACTGAATGCAAAGAAATGCATCATCATTCTCATCTGCACAGACAATATCCCCTCACACAATCAAATCAACAACAATACCCTAACTACCCATGAAGTGGCAAGGGACCTGGGATCACACGTTGACTGCAACCTTAACTTCAACATCTGTGTCTCTACTGTAGTAAGGAAAGCTTTCTATGTAGCACACTTGATTAGTAAAGGCATTGTCTTAACAGCAAAAGAAGTTATAATCCCCCCTATACTCAGCGCTTATCCAGCCCATAATTGAGTATAACGCCCTGTTTGGCATGTACTGTACTAAGCATCTGCAGCAATTAGAGAGCCCTCAGAGGTTTCTAACAAAGATAAATGGGCTCCACTATGTGCCTTACACAGACCGAATAAAGTCCTTATCACTATACACCATATTGTATAGACTTCTTAGGGGAGACTTACGCCTGGCCTACAGAGCAATCCAAGAAGCAAACCTAATGAACTTGCTGCACATCCATAAATTAAATGGGAGTAGGGCTACCCATTCTAGGGAACTACATATGGCCTGAGACAAATAGGACATGCTGGAGGGACATATTTATCTCCCAGTGACTGCTGCCTCTTTTGAATAGGCTACCAATTCATGTGAAACATAGCATGTCTATGACAATGTTAACAGGAACCTTGACGAGTGGATGGGGCACCATAAATTCTTACCTGGGATAGAGCTCACAACCCTCCTGGACATGGGCAGTCAACACTAAATGCAATCTTGGGCAATGACTAGCATTTCTATGGTATTACAATAGGATGAAACGGCTAGGCTTGAAATGACCTCCGGGTCGATAACCTAGTAATCTCCTATGAGATGAAGCCAAGGTTTTTGGAGTGTAATAAATTAAATGCATGGAGGAGATAAGATTTCTACAGTTAAAAAAAATTATGATGAAAAGGTTGAAGAGAGAAGACCTTATAGTGCAGAAATCCTTGAGAAAGTCAATGATGAAAACTTTAAAGAAGCATCGAAAAATATGCACACATGCTGCAAATATCAGGAAATAATGCAATATTAATCATGCATTATTTTCATTGCCTTTGTACTGCCTCTGGCCTTGTTCGTGGGTGAAAATGCTTGATCAATCAGCCTAGAAACCATGCTAACAAATGTAAAATAAATAAAATATAAGATAGAACTGTTCAAGAGGAGAGTGCAAGATAACCTCAATGACTTGCATGGGGAGTACAGTCTCAAAGAGAGGGAAGGAAGCTGGTGGAGAAAAAGTACACTAAAGTAGTAAAGAGTCACTTAGAAAGTGCACTAGAACTAAGATTTTTTCAGAAGAATGTTAACAGCAAAACACAAGGAACACAGAAAAAGAGTGGGAAGGCTGAATAAAAAAAGAGAGATGGGCCTGAAGTGGGGGACAAATCAGCTGGAGACATCTGAGAGAAAAAGGGGGACAATGATGATTGCAGATGAATGAAAAGCAGCGACAGACTTATAAAACTGGTATTCCAAAAAAAGAGAGATCGAGTGAATTCAGAGGGGGAAAGGAGAAGGCAGAAAGAGGTAGGCAAGTCATATATTAAAGTAGCTACATTAAAACTGATAAAGTCAAGTATGAAATATCAAAAAGTGAGGAGTAGGATGTTATAGTTGTGAGAAAGCATCATTTTCATTTGTGTAAGTAAGAGGAAAGCAGAGAGTGGAAGGAATACAGACGTGCAGTAGAAGGCAGAAACAAAACAGTAGAATATGAAAGGAGGAGGGGATGGAAAAAAGCCACGTGGAAAGGAAGGCAGAATACATGCATGAAAAAGACAACATAGGCATCCATGTCACAACATCCTATCCTAGGAGAAAGGACAGGCAAAACAGAACCAAAATAGAAAACGCTGAACACTAATGGGGTGGAAGGAGATGTCATTTATAAGAGAATGGAAAAGAAGGCAAAAGAATACTGAAAAGCCTCTAAAAATATTAACACAGCAGCAAAAATGATAACATACTAATACACAATTTCTATACAGCAGAATAGAAACGACTTTACAGCTAGTTATCTGTTAGTAAGTGCACCTACCCCTTAGTTTATTGCCATCAAAAGGTGCACAAAAACTTGCTTTACCCTGACTCCCACAGCTTTAGCTAAAGGGTATATTTTACAAAAGAACCATATTGATTATATACTGTAGCCCGTACTGACATACTACTGGCTAAATAAGGTGTACAACAGAGATTTTACTTCAACTAGGAGGCACTCTTATTGACAAGGATGTTTCATCTGCCATGGTGGACACATTTACTTACACTTATTAACCAGGACTGTCCAGCTGATAGGTCCCATTATCAATGGAGTCCCAGGCACAAAAACCTCCAGATATCAGGCAATATGTAAGTGCATGGCAAATGACAACATAATGATTGCAAACTGACAGCAGTTGATATGAAAAGCATGTACCAAACATACAAAGTAGGTACAGAGGGAAGACACACACCTACAATTGCAGCTGCAATACTAAATTCCAGTTATACTATTATTAAACATGAAGGTTTAAAGATCAAGTGCAGAGAGTTTTTTTTACCATTTTATTTTATTGTAAGTATGCCCTCATCTTGTAAAGTGGCTTTTCTTCTTCTAAAATGAGTAGTTTTTATTTTAGTGGACCTAATATTTATTAAGTTTAATAAACTGGTGTTTCTGTTTACTCTATGCCTCGCCTCCTGCTGATGCATTAGAGGAGTAGAAACAGTTCTGTAGTGGGTTAGCTGTTTTCTGTAGTCTGCAGCAGATTTTATTATAAGAAACCAGAATTCAGCACAATCAGTTACTCAGTCAGACAATGTATCGATAAATAAACACAGCATACTCAAGAGAAAGGTAACAAAAGTAAGACGGAACAGAATAAGATACTTAGTAAGGTGTGTAGTGCTTGGTATACAGCGTGATGTTAGTCGTGAAGTCATCAGTGACTACATTACTTTTACAGATGTAAGAATTCAGATATGCTATGTCATCATTGTCAGCAATAATGGATCTGACGTTTGCATTACCTGAATATTTAGAAAGCCAGTTTGAACAAAATACTGGAAGAAGGGAAAATACTGTATTAACCAATATAGGCCCCACAGTTGAATCTTGAGCTATTCCAGTACAAACAGAAACCTAACCTGATTTCTCTCCCAGAAGAATTACACTCTACTTCCACTCGGCTAACCACTGCTGAATTCATTTTACTATATATAAATTTACAATCATATGTAGTAGACCTTGAATAACATAATCATGTTATGGGACACTGTCAAAGGCTTTAGCAGCAAGCTGTAAGTAAACTACTGTAATATGAAATGCCAGCAACCAAACAGCACTGACACTTTATGGAAAATCAGCCAAAAAGACCTTCCTCCTATACATACATGTAGGGTTATGTCTAGTACAAGACGTATACTCTCCTTTCTTCAAATAATGATATTAAGCATCTGTCAGCCACTGGGGATGCACAAGCCAGTGCATTTCTTTGGGGAAGGTTGCGTCAGGAAGGGCATCCGGTGTAAAACTTTGCCAAAACATTCATGCAGACAGCAGTAAATATTTACATACCAGATCGGTCGAGGCCTGGGTTAACAATTACCGCCACCAGTACTGCTAGCCAACAGGGTGCTGGCAGAAATTGGACTACTGTTGGCCGAAGGAGGAGAAGAGGGGGAAGGCATGGCCAAAGACTGGAAGAGTAGGACTGTGGTAGTGAGGGTCAGAACTTTGAAAGTTGGCAGTATGACTGGTATAGGGAGAGAGCTAGCTGATATGATGGACAGAAGGAAGGTTGGTATATTATGTGTGCAAGAGACTAGATGGAAGGGGAGTAAGGCTAGGTGTATCGGAGGTGGGTTCAAATTGTTTTATCATAGTGTGGATGGGAGGAGAAATGGCATAGGAGTTATCCTGAAGGAACAGTATGCTAAGAGTGTTTTGGAGGTGAAAAGAGTGTCGGATAGAGTGATGTTTATGAAGCTGGAAATCGATGGTGTAATGATGAATGTTGTTAGTGCATATGCTCCACAAGTTGGCTGTGTGATGGATGAGAAAGAAAAGTTTTGGAGTGAGTTGGATGAATTGGTGATGACTGTACCCAAGGGTGAGAGAGTGGTGATTGGAGCAGATTTCAATGGGCGTGTTGGTGAAGGGAACACAGGGGATGAGGAAGTGATGGGTAAGTATGGTGTTAAGCAAAGGAATGCAGGTGGTCAGATGGTAGTGGATTTTGCAAAAAGGTTGGACATGGCTGTGGTGAATACATATTTTAACAAGAGGGAGGAGCATAGGGTGACATACAAGAGTGGTGGAAGATGCACATAAGTGGATTATATCTTATGTAGGAGGGCCAGTTTGAAGGAGATTGGAGACTGTAAAGTGGTGACTGGGGAAAGTGCAATTAGGCAGCATAGCATGGTAGTTTGTAGGATGACGTTGGTGAGCAAGAAGAGGAGGAGGAGTGTAAGGGCAGCACCAAGGATCAAATGGTGGAAATTGAAAAAGGGTAATTGTGAGGTGGAGTTCAGGAAAGAGTTAAGACAGGCACTGGGTGGCAGTGAAGAGTTACCAAATAGCTGGAAAACTACAGCAGAGCTAGTAAGGGAGACTGCTAGAAAGGTGCTTAGTATGACATCTGGACAGAGGAAGGACAAGGAGACATGGTGGTGGAATGAGGAAGTACAGGAGAGTATACAGAGAAAGAGGTTGGCAAAGAAGTGGGATTGTCAGAGAGATGAAGAAAGTAGACAGGAATATAAGGAGATTAGGTACATGGCAAAGAGAGAGGTGGCGAAGGATAAGGCATGTGAAGAGTTGTGTGAAAGGTTGGACACTAAGGAGGGAGAAAAGGACCTGTACCGATTGGCTAGACAGAGGGACCGAGCTAGGAAACATGTGCAGCAGGTAAAGGTGATAAAGGATAATGAGGAAAACATACAAATGGAGGAGAGTGTATTGAGCAGATGGAAAGAGTACTTTGAGGGGGTTGATGAATGAAGAGAATGAGAGGGAGACAAGGTTGGATGATGTGGGGATAGTGAATCATGAAGTGCAGTGGACTAGCAAGGAGGAAGTAAGGATAGCTATGAAGAGGATGAAGAATGGAAAGGCTGTTGGTCCAGATGACATACCTGTGGAAGCATGGAGGTGTTTAGGTAAAATGGCAGTGGAGTTTCTAACCAGATTGTTTAAAGAAATCTTGGAAAGTGAGAGGATGCCTGAGGAATGGAGAAAAAGTGTTTTGGTACCGATTTTTAAGAATAAGGGTGATGTGCAGAGCTGTAGTAACTACAGAGGGATTAAACTGATCAGTCACAGCATGAAGTTATGGGAAAGAGTAGTGGAAGCTAGGTTAAGTAGAGATGTGATGATTAGTGATCAGCAGTATGGTTTCATGCCGGGAAAGAGCACTGCAGATGCGATGTTTGCTCTAAGAGTGTTGATGGAGAAGTACAGAGAAGGTCAGAAGGAGTTGCATTGTGCTTTTGTAGACTTAGAGAAAGTATATGACAGGGTGCCTAGAGAGGAGTTGTGGTATTGTATGAGGAAGTTGGGAGTGTCACAGAAGTATGCAAGAGTGGCACAGGATATGTACGAGGGTAGTGTGACAGTGGTGAGGTCTGCGGTGGGAGTGACGGATGCATTTAAGGTGGAGGTGGGATTACATCAAGGATCAGCTCTGAGCCCTTTCTTATTTGCAATGGTGATAGAAAGGTTGACAGACAAGATCAGACAGGAGTCCCCATAGGCTATGATGTTTGCAGATGACATTGTAATCTGTAATGAGAGTAGGGAACAGGTGGAGGAGACCCTGGAGAGATGGAGATATGCTCTAGAGAGAAGAGGAATGAAGGTCAGCAGGACTAAGACAGAATATATGTGTGTGAATGAGATGGAGGATAGAGGAATGGTGAGGATGCAAGGAGTAGAGGTGGCAAAGGTGGATGAGTTTAAATACTTGGGATCAATAGTTCAGAGTAATGGTGAGTGTGGAAGAGAGGTGAAGAAGAGAGTACAGGCAGGATGGATTGGGTGGAGAAGAGTGTCAGGAGTGATTTGTGACAGATGGGTACCAGTAAGAGTGAAAAGGAAGGTCTACAAGAGGGTAGTGAGACCAGCTATGTTATATGGGTTGGAGACAGTGGCACTGACAAAAAGGCAGGAGTTAGAGCTGGATGTGGCAGAGTTAAAGATGTTAAGATTTGCACTGGGTGTGACGAGGGTGGACAGGATTAGGAATAAGTATATTAGAGGGTCAGCCCAGGTTGGAAGGTTTGGAGACAAAGCCAGAGAGGCAAGATTACGTTGGATTGGACATGTGCTGAGAAGGGATGCTGAGTATATTGGGAAAAAGATGCAAAGGATGAAGCTACCAGGTAACAGGAAAAGAGGAAGGCCTAAGATAAGGCTTATGGATGTGGTGTGAGAGGACATGCAGGTGGTTGTTGTGACAGAGCAAGATGATGTAGGTGGATGGTGTGACACAGCAAGATGCAGAGGACAGGAAGAAATGGAAACAGATGATCCGCTGTGGCGACCCCTAATGGGAACAGCCGAAAGAAGTTGATGATCTGTCATAACATTCCACAAAAATGCAAGGCTTAGGGTATAGTTTTGTACTATATCTGATTATACTCCCTTAAGAAGTGAGACAAAACTTGCTACTTTTCATGCTGACTGAACCATCCTGTCCTTCAAGAGAACATGAATTAAACTAGCATGTGGGTTTACCAATATATTCTTAATTGCACATATAAAACTGGCATGAAAAGTAATAAGACTGTACACCGTTTATATTCTTGATTTTCATAAATGACTTCTTTACTAACTCTTTAAAAATTACATATCAGATAATACTGTCGCCATCAAATACAACATGTAAAGGTAACTAGATGACAAAGCCAGAAAAATTATTAAAAATAATGGCCACTGACACAGAATCACTAGCCAAAGAATTTCCAGAAAGTATGGATCCATCTTTAAAGAATCTTTGACTTGGTAGTCAAAATATTTATAAAATCCTTTTGTATGGGTAGTTGCCGATGCCTGGCATTTTTTTCATACTTTGTTTCTGTAGTATGAATTGCATACCTTAGTTTCCTGGCTCCATGTTTATATTCTTACAAGTCCTGGTCTCAAACTTTCTGTATGGCCTGTACTTACATCTCTTTCTGTAAAGTCTACTATTTCTCCAAGTTACCAAAACATTTTTGTTACTTGTATCTTTCAACATATTCCTGCGGTGGGTTACTGCATAAACTCTGGAGTGTGTTCTAAGCATTCACAGAACAAAGAGTACATACTTCAAACCAACAGCATTCATACCTTTCTAAATATTCAGAATTCATTCTACCATGGCCATACAGTTCAGTTTTAATCAGGGGGTAGAAGGGACTTGTCTCTCTTCAAAAAACCTTCACTTCTGTAAATCTCCCTCTTTTTTCTTGAAGCCAGAGTTTCAATGGTAGGTTGCTCCTTTTTACATCAATTTGCTACCCTTAAGAAATGACTCCCAAAGTAGACATCACTAATTTTGCTTTGAATTATGTGGTAGAGTTTATATAGTACTAATTCTATTCAATTGAACAGAAAATGGCAAACTGAGGGTTGCTTTTCAAACATTACATTACAATGCTTGGAAAAAACATATCACCTTCCTTTTAACCTATGCCATAATGCAGACTGTGCATATTTATATGCATATGTGGTTGTGATTTCTAACATGCCATGCAAGTTTTTGTAGAAAATGTCCTTTGGAAAATAATTAAGCATGTACTATGTTGTTGCTGTTTGTCTTTCGGCTTTTCCCGGTTAGGGGTCGCCACAGCAGAACTCCGGTCCGCTAATGATTGGCAGTTGTTTTTTATGGTGTCGAGTTGCCAGCCCGACGCCCAACCTTCAACGAAGGCACGCCCATTCAACGCACGTCTTATGAAAGCCCACTCAACCACGAGGAGGACATGCAGACTCCACACAGAAGGCACTCCCAACCCAAGCTGAGAATCGAATGGGAGAACCTCTTGCTGTGAGGCAACAACGCTACCGCTGCACCACCGCGGAAGTACAATTAAGCATGTACTATACATAGTGAAAATGAAACAGGGTGAGAAAAAAGGGGTAAGAAACTAGTTTCATTATTGCTTTCTGGTAATGCTTGTTTCTTTACTTTTGAAACAACAGCGCAAGCATAATCATTCAGAAGTAAAAATGCCATTAACAATAACCTTTAGATTCTTAAAGTCAGATTCATACTCTTAGGATCATAGGTAAGTGCGAGGCTAGCTGCCCTTGTGGGCCATTTTAAGCCTAGCCAGTTTCCCTTCCAAAGGTGAGAAACCCTGTACCTTGTGTTTGTGAGGTAAATGCCTTAACCATTAGACTGACTTTAAACATATTATCCAAGTTGTCTACATCTTTACTCAGAAGGGTCTAAAATATATGTGATTTTTATTATTCCTTGAATTATTTTAATTTCATCCACATGAACAAACACTGGCCCTTGTGACAGACATTCTTGTTTGTCCTCAGTATTTTTTCAGTGCGTTAGACATGATATTGAAATACAGTCCACTTGTAATGCAATTAATGGGGTGTACATTATCTTCTGTGAATGCCCTGACACTAAGTTCCCTGTTAAAGTTAGAACTGAAAATCATTTCATTTGACATCCACAGAAAATTTTTAAGTTTGCACCAGTACATGCTGGTTGGACAAATTCAATTATGTTTTCTAGGCTACTCTCACCCATTATGCACAGAGGAGGAGATATGAAAAGGATTTTATCTGCTGTAGAAGCCTTCTATTTTGAAATTTAACACATTATATTACTGCCACGTAACCAGTCATGAATTTCCATGGAAATATTTAATTAAAACAGGTTTATATGTATCAACTGCTGTACTGATAGGGCAGTTCCTACTCCTTGTGCTGTGATATTTTTCCCTCTAATTATTCTTGTGTTCTTGACTGAGTGCTGATTACTCATATTCACTACTTAAATAACAGTGTTATTTGCACACATTTTTTAACTGGCCCCATGAACGCATTATAACTGTGCAGCCATTGAGCCACCTTTGTGTTTTGTGTGTCTGCTGATTATGTTTAATGATGTACACAGTGTATTCCACCATCCTGATGGCACGTATGTGCAACACAACTGTATTACTCTGGGGCATGGACTCCCACATGGAAGAATATAAGTGTCACTCAAAATAGAAGTGCTCTTCTCCCCCAGACCAAATTAGCTATAAATTATGGAAATAAATACATCTGTACAATTCTTCTAGTGTTGATTAATGGGACTTCTTTTTTAGAAGACTGAAAAAAATGATTATGGGCAAACATGCAGCAGTATAAATCAATGTTATCTTTGTGTTAAAACTATTAATTATTTTATCTTCCCATCTAATGGCTGAGAAAATGTATCATAAGAGAATCTGGGAATATGTACTTACATGAGCCTGTGCATCTAACAGGCAAACTTTGTTCCATGCCATAACAGATCGGATGGAGTCTATGCTTGTTCCATAAAAGTTTCCTTTGTATTCACCATATTCAATGAACCTACAGAAAAAATGTTAACACAGATTAATGTTTGTTACACAGTTATAAAATGAACAGAATTATCAACACAGAATGCATATACAGCCCAGTCTGTACATTTTGGAAGATGTACTAATTGCTTTTAAAGTCTTGCTGCACAAAATGTCAAAGGCAAATTACTTCTCTGTTTGTACAAAAAGACTGCATTGTACATCCAAACATTTAAGCCTTCTCGCACTGAAAACATTTTCTCATATTTGATAGGATTGTAAATACGACAAGCATACCTCTCAACCTGTAGAGAATGATGAAAAGGAACAAAGGCCCTTTAAAAGTAGGTACATCCAGCCAAAAAATTCAGACATTTAATTACCATAAAATCTGAATACCAACTAGCAATGAACCCAGAAAATACAGACCCATTACTCTGACCATCTCATCTGCAAAGCCATGGAATGCCTCATAACTGACCTAACTATGACATTTATAGGGCTTGACTCCCAGCAGTTTGCTTTCATTAAACTTAGATCCTGTCTAATGATGAATGTGGTCACCTTTTCAAGCCATGGACAGTTGACATGCTGTACATTCAGCAAACCTCAACCTGGATAAAGCGTTTGACATTATATCGCATGCCAACATAAAAGACAAGCTGAAACATTTCCAAATTGACCCCTGTGTAGATAGGTGGACAGCAAACTGCTTGAGGGCTAGAACCCATAAAATGAGGGTGACAAGTGCATCCCCAGCATACACTGAGGTAACCAGTGATGTTCTTCAATGCTCTGTGACAAGTCTCTACTATTTGTCATATACTTCACATATCTCCAGATTACAAATTGGGATCTCTAGCTATCACAGTTTGTAGACAGCTGCAACCTTAGTGTCATTCTGAAGTCCACCACTGATATACAGAATTTCCATACAAAATGCACATGTCAACAACTGGTGCTCAACATAAGAATCCATAAGATGATGTTATAAAAGATTAGGAAGACAGGATGGAAAGGGCAAATAATTTTTTAACAAATTATTGGGATCCTTCTAAGGATTTTGACTATGTCCCCCGACAAAAAAATAATGAAATTCATATACAAAATAAATATTATAGGTACATTGTTAAATGGGTAGGAAATTGGTTGTCAAACAGGAACTTTAGAGTCAAGATTAAAGAAGTTGTCTCTGAAGACACTCAAATTACTGCGGGAATACCACACAGGTCTCTCTTGGGACCAACCAGTCTTGGTTAGTTTATTTCAGAATTAGCAGCTCATAATAACGCATGGATGAACAAATCTACAAACGACTCCAAAAGTGGGGCAATCATGAATTTGGTGAAAGATCAGGCAAAATACAGACATATGTAGCCACCTTGTAGTTGTCACTAAGGATCCATGTGGAATTTAATGTTAGCAAAATGAAGATGCTGCATTTTGGGAACAATAACCCCACTTACCAATATGCCATTATAATGTAATTTTAGAAGGAATAGATAGGGTTAAAGATCTGGATATTATGGTACGTAAGACTCAATTCTGATGGCAATGTTTTGTTTGTTATTAGGAAGTGTTATTCTACCATTAAAGATTTTTATGTATCATGGTTAATAGGGATGAAACAATCCTTAACCCTATCTATAGGGCTCTTGTGAGACCAATGATGGAATATTGTGTGAGTGTATGCACCTTTAATCCACTACAATTATGTAAAGTTGAAAGGGTCTAGAAATATTTTATGAGCCAGATTACAGATGTTAAACATGAGCTGTTCAGATAGGTTGGAGAGGCTGTACCTGTATTCAGTTTACAGATTACTTAGGGGGAATTTAATGTTAATAAAAGTACAAAAAATGTTTTGTCAGCTACACTTGGCATTGACTTTTGAGTCCTTTCCTTAGGAACAAGGAACACTAATTTACAAATGAAAAATCTTAGGTAGCACATTCTTTCATGGTATATTAGGTAAAACCTGGAATGGATTTCCTTACGTATTATGAGGTGTTCAATGCAGAAATATTGAAAGGAGTGGTATATGAATGGTTTGGAAAAGGAAAATACGATTCTCCTTTATTACTGGACAAACTCATGCAAAGTCTCGTTGGAGGCTTGGAAACTGAAAAGTACTATTACACTTGTAGGAACCCCACCTATACAGCCCAGCTACAACGCCCAGTCTTGAGCAGCCATTGACCGACACAGAGCTGAGTAACTGTCACTGCCAACATGGAAACTACTCATCTAGTATACTATGAATGTCTGAGCATGTGTACATACATTCAGCCATTCACAAAATAAGTTCACATTTAATGAAGTCTGTCAGTTGACATCTAAGGCAAACTTATTTTACTACAATGCCTTAAAAAATACTTTATTATGTAAAATAAAATCAGCAGTCAAATTTACAAAGTTAAAAATAACTGCTACAGTACTATTATGTATTATTTAAAAACCATAAACAACAATGCCAGAGACTTCAAAATTACAATTACAAAACATTATCATGAAGATGGTCTGTCTGCAAGATCTGATGGCAAAGATCAAACTAATTCAATAATAAGTAAAAAGAAAATTCAGAAGGTTAAATTTTACACCACTGCCTAAGCTTATAATACTCATACAGCTATAACATAAAGATCCTCCATGTCAGTCACTCAGTTTAGCTTCAGAAAGCACTACAAAGTTAGTACTGTTTTGAACAGAAACCCTATCCTTATGGATAATCAGATAATATAGTTTACATAATAATGCTTGCAAATCTGAAATCCTGCTATCTGAAGCAATATCCACTAGAAAGATAGTCTTCTAAGATAAAAACTTGAGTTCCATTGAAACTGCCCATTTGTGAGAAGGTTTAGTCAGGGCATGACGCAACAAAGGAATGGCTAAAGGAGGAACCGGATCCCTCAGCAATGGTTTAAAAAGGAAAGTTCCTCATAAAAAAACCTTGGACATTTTCAGTGAAGCAACAGGGTTTGATATTCTCCAAAACAATAGTTGGAGATGGTTGCCAATAGTACTTTTAGGGTAAAAACCTAGAACCCTTCTGAAAAAAACATGACGAAAAAATCCAGAATAAAAGATAATGGAGCCTAAAAAAGAATCAGACCTTTCTAGGAGGCCCAAATTGCAAAACCCTTCCCTCTTACTTCTACAGACATTTCTAGTGGCTGTTTTTTGTGTAAAGGAAAGGAAAGGATAGGATATGGAGTACAGAATAACAAAGCTTACCATTTCTGGTCAGCACTGGAAATGGAGAAACCAATCAGTTAATTTCAGGACTTCAATGTCAAGGTAAGGCTGGCCGGATGGGATGAGACAGGAAAACTGGAAGTGGATCCAGCATTTAGGAAGGCCAAATGAAGGGGAACCAGATTTGACAAGGCCGTTAAAGTTGTCTTCCCCTCTGTCCCAGGGCATCACCTGGTCTGTTAGCTGAACTATCTTTAGCAAAATCCTGGGATTTGTGAAACTACAACCTCTTTTATCACTTTTGTTTCAGGGAAAAAGTCATGGGGGGGTTGGATGCCTATGGCAGTGTTTTGCCCTCCTGTTCAATTCTGGTGAGCATTTCCTTGATCTTGGGTCCAAAAAGGGTGGACCCACTGAACAGGGCATTCAAAAAGGACATTTTGGAGCTTTCAGTGAAGTTTAAGACACATCCAGGTGTGTTAGCATGCAAGGCCAACTACAAGTACTTGCAAGGCCATGGAACACATGTCCTTATATGCCTGGATGCCCACCAGTTTGGTTTTGTAAAAGGCATATCATGCTTGGTCAATTTGATCAGGTTATCCAGAAGGTTTACTGAAGCCATGGAAAAGGGGCGTACACTCTGCACTGTTTACATAGACTTGACAAGCTCCAAGACACTATTCCCCCATATAGGGATTATTAACAAACTCTCGAAATGCAACATTAACCCTTACACAATTCACCATACAGGTGATCAGCTATCTAAAAGAACCATCGTCGTTAAAGTCAGAGGCATTTGCTGTAGATAAAAATACATAATTGATGGTGTCCAGCAGTTCTGGCAAACCCTCTTCTTTGCTATATACTTCTCAGACAAGAAAGCATATAGGTAGTCAAGCTTGCTGATGAGAAACAGGAGTGGTTATCAAATCATATTCTGATACTCAAATTTTCCAGTAAGGACCGGGCTAAAATATGCTTGGTCCAATTATCTTTTTATTTCTCTATAATTCTGCACCTACTGTTCATTTTAAAGCCTGACAATCAGAAAGCATAAAACATTCCCTCTACTGTGTTTTCCAGATCTATAATTAACCCATCTTTTCAGGCATACAGCTCTTCTTCTACAGTGTTATAACTTGAAGTTCAAGTTTAAATGTTTTCCAATACATGAAGGGGGGCAATGTTTCTGGCAGGTTATCATCAATAAATTCTGAATGACTCAGCTAACAGCTGTGATATCTTTGTGTCACCAACGATTAACAGGTGATCTCTTTACATTTGCATTTGTCACCATTGCCAAGTAGGTTCATAAGTAAGTACCAGACTAGCAGCCTTTGTGGGCCATTTTAAGCCTAGCCAATTTCCCTTTCAAAGGTGAGAATCAAACCTTGTACCTTGTGTCTGTGAGGTATAATGATTAAGTACTATGTTCATCATCCACGCTGCCTCAGTGGCATATATGTAGATTCCCACAGCTTATCCCACCTGGGATGAGGAAGCCCTTGAAGAACTGCCCTCCCAAAGCCTACTCTAGAACTTGAGAAATAATCCAGTTTGTAGTGAAGTTGCTGCCTATAGAATGTTTCAAGAGCCCACTCCTTTCCAATATGCCACCAAAGAGGATAAGGTTCTGGTGGAATGTAACCTTGCCTGCAACAGATTTGCCATGGTAGGAGTAACACAAACAATAGTAGAGGATAACCAACATACAGTTGTATGCTTAGAGACACACTTGATGCTACTTAGCCCCAGAACAGGAAATAAACAGCTGCCTGTGTACATCCGAGGTATGCAGAATCTTCTCTCCCTTGTTTTTAGGTTCCAGAAAGAAAACTGTGATAATGATGGCTTGATGCAGGGTAAATTGAGAAACAACTTTAGGCATATAAGAAGCATTAGTGCATAAAACAACCCTGTCCTTTTGGAAAGGCAGATAAGGTTGGCCCCACATGAGAACCTGCAGCTCAGACACTCACCTTGCAGATGTCAAGCAATATGCAAAACAGTTTTCCAAGTGATGAACCTCATATCAGCCTAAAAGGCAGGTTCAAAAGGTAATATGGTAAATTTTTCAAGAGCAAGGTTGAGATCCCAAGGAGCAGAAAAGTACTTTTGAGGGGTCTCAAGTGCAACACACCTTTCATAAAGTGTTTGACCACAGAAAAAGATAAAAGAAGGGGATCCATGGACAGAACAGCTGAGTTGGCTGCAAGATGCACCTTGATAAAAACATAAGATAAGCCATCATGGTATAGCTCACACAAATATTTCAAAACCAGAGCGGTGGACAATATATCAAGCCCTCTGATATCAGTTAGCTGTGTTTTCTTGCCTCCTTTAACACTTACTGCACATCCTCATTGAACAAGTGTCGAAAATGTTGAAGACAGTATCATCCAATCTGTCAGTAGCAATGGCTCTAAGTTAGGGTGCACCCGTCACTCCTGACACACTGTGAGCAGATCCAGAGTGTGAGGAAGCTTGTGGTAACTACCCTTGGACAATTTCATTAAAAGAGAAGTAAATTTGCCTGGGCAAAAGGGGATCATCACAGAGATCTGTGTCAATTATTTCTGAATCTTCAGAAGTACTTTAGATATTGGTGGAAATGCATAAAGGAACATTCCTGCCTAGGGAACAAGAAAGCTTCTGTCCTCCAAGCATGGCAGCAAGGATCTCCCAAACATAATTTTTCCAAATGTCTACTTTGAAAGGAAGCAAACAGATCAAAGTGTTCCCACATCTGGACCTAATCCAGGCAGACCTCTATCCCAAGTTTTCACTTGTGAGGGTCCATCAAGGATCTGCTTAGTCAGTCTCCCACTGTGTTTTGCTCTACCTGAAGTGCCAGAGAATACTGTAAAGCTAGCTCCCAGGCAAATCACTGACAACCGGCAAACGGTATGACCTAGGACCTCCTTGTTTGTTTGGGTACCATGAGTGTGGTGCTGTCTGTGACCAATAAAAGGGAACCTGGAGACCATAAGTGGTGAAGAACATTTAAGGTCTGAATCACTGCTAACATTTCTTTGACTTTTATGTGCTTTGTAGTGTTCTAAGAAACCCATTTAGCCAAGCATTTGAACTCCCCTGTAAACTGTTCCCCATGTAAAATCTGATGACTCCATCTGGACTGACTGAAATGGGGTTTGGGGGAGAAGGGTAGGTCTGGATTGAGAAACACCTGATCCCTCCACCACTATAATTCTCTTTTCACAAAATCCAGCATTGGTAACTGGAACTCAAAAGGAAAGCAGGTGCTGGGTCCAACAAATTCTTAAGGACCACTGATTCCTTCTCATGTGGAGTCTGGCCCATAGTCTCCACAATAATTCCTTTTTGGGCACCAAAAAGATTCTGGTGTAAAATCCTTTTTCTTTTTGTAGTGCAGGAACTGGCTTTATAACCCCTGCTTTAACTTGTGAAGGAGTACTGGAGAGAACAGATGTGTGTGGTCTCACAGGTGCAGGGTAATTTCCCTGAAAGGAGGAGGATTTTCTGTCCACTGCTGAAAGCATCCTCCCTGAATTATTCTCAACATCTACTTGTCTGAGACTATACGTGGTCAAGTTGCTGGGCTGAGATAAAACCTGGGGAAGATGAAAGGAGAGGAGGGACAGGATGCCCTTGGTCTTGGCACAGTCATTCTTCAGCAGAGCAAATATCTTTTGTGGGGAAAGGAACCCCTTTTATTTGGTTTGGAAGCATTATCCTCCTGCCATTTCATTTCAGTACCCTGTCTCTTGTTAGACTGCGATTTTTGTTTGTTCTGCCCTTTGATGTTGAACATCTTGTTAGTGGATAACCTGTCAAAATGAAACATTCTATATTCCCCATACAGCAATTTACCTCTATCATTACACTGTTTGAGAATGTTCATAGCAGCAGGATTAAACACAAAATAAAAACTTAATGGAGTATTCAAAATCTCATGTTTTTAAATCATCAGAAAAATTCTGGATATGTAACTAAGCAAATACTCTCAATGCAACAGAAGTGGCTGTATTTCTAGAAATACTGTCAGCACCTTCCAAGTCAAACTGCAAAGTAAGTTTCAAAATTTGAGTCAAATTAGACTCAATCTCATGTATGTAACACTTCTGTTCAGCTGGCAAAGATGCAGCAAAGACATCTAAACTATAAGCACATTACAAAATAAATTTCTACACAAAGCCCTGATAATTTAAAATTCTAAAAGTTAAATTCCTAGACTGAGCCAATTTTTTTTTACCTGAGATTCTAACCACTTGTCACTTTTATCTAGTGGTGCAGGTTTAGCAGAAGCTAAGGCTCTCTTGTTAGAGTTGGCAGATGGAGAAACCACAACTGGGTCAGCTGACAAAGGAGCAAATACAGCCACAAGATCAGAGTATACCTTGCATTTCCTTACAGCTGGTTTACTAGCCAAAAAGGGTTTGAGATTATGTTTTATAGACATCTAAGGCTAGTAACAGAGAAGGAGCTGCCAAAACATTAAGAATCTCATTCTCAATAAGATCATAAACTCTGCCAGTCTCTGGCATAACTCTAGACTGCTTCCAGTTAAATACATATCTAAACCTAGCTAGCATCTATAGAAAGGTGAATACAGATAACGTGAAGTTCCTCAAAAGTGTTTATTTAGTGCTTTCATCCATAATAGGACTTCATCAGAATAATTTGCAGCTGACCTGATACTTATTTTATAGTACAAACACACCAACCAAAAACTTTCAACAGTGTTCACCTTATGAAAAATTAGACTGGACAGACTCACAGTGTTCGCTATTGCCTCCATCAGAATCACCATCAAGCTCTGTTAGACTACACTCTAGAGTAGATAGCCTCACAGTCATTCTGTATAACAGCATTGCCTCCAAGATTAACTGACTGTAAAAACACTCTTAGCTAAATAAACCACATCAGTCCAATATACGGTAATAACCAGACTCTCTGTCACGTGGTGAAGATTCTGCCTCTTCTTACTATAATCTACACTAGAGGACAAAATATCTGGGAATAGTATTATTCTGTCAAGGGGTCTCTTACCCTAGACCTCTCCTGCTCCTAAACAATTTGGTTCTCCCATACTTAAACCAGGTACTGGAACAGTCGCGTGGGATATGTCTGACCCCCCCCCCACCATACCATAGAGGACTGTGGTGATGCGGAAAAGGTAAGTGGTCCACCGGCTGGCCTAAGACAACAAATTCACAAACTGTAGACCGAGGAATCATTTTGATGAGTTTTTTTTTTATTTTTAGGTGCAAATGGGTCTGATGGGGGAGGGTGGGGCATCTATATTAGGGTCCATCAAGTTAAAGGAGAAAAAAACACCAGCAGAATAATATACTGACACTATCAAGGGCTAACTAAGGGTAGCAATAACAGAAAATGTAATCTATGTTCTCACACAGCAAATAGGGCTAAACTGCATAAAAATATAGCAGAAACAATTTCAATTATGCTGAGTCTTGCTCTACACTTTGCATAGTGTAGTAAACAGCACACATAGTCACAGTACTAACAAAAATTCACTTGTCCAAATAATCAAATATATACCCTTAAATAAAACAGAAACATTTTAAAACAGCATAAACAAGCATTTACTTAAAGATTCCCATCAGAACTGAAAAAAAATCTACACAGACAAAATGCAAATAAAGTAATATGTGGTAAAATCACAATTTAAAGATAAAATGGCTGTAAGCAGTATTAAGCCAGCAATAAATGTAAAAATGCAGAACAACTGAAGAAAATGATATTTTCCTGTCAGAACTTAAAAATGAAAAAGATACAAAACAACAGGCCTCTTGGCCTACATGCACAAGGCAGTCCCTAGTGTTCAACTGACACCACAGAACTTTGACTTCAGTTTCCCAGTACAAGTCAAAGCCCCCAAAAAGCTTTAAAGCAGTAAAAAGCATACAAACAGCAAAGAAGTATGTTAGAATTTCCAGAGGAATTAACAGTAGTAGTAAACAGCAAGTACACAAGTATATATTTATATATTTTTAAATATATATATATATATATATATATATATATATATATACACACACACACACACACACACATATATATATATATATATATATATATATATATATATACACACACACACACATATATATATATATATATATATATATATATATATATATATATATACACACACGTGCTCAGACACACACACACACACACACACACACACACACACACACACACACACACACACACACACACACACACACTAAATAAAACAAAAAATATATAATAAAGAGGAAGACAAAGGGATCCGGTGCAGATGTTTGTGCAGGCACAGAACCCATATGCCACTGAGACGTGTGAATGATTATCATCATCTGTAAACCTAACAAATAAGTGCCACCAATGCAGCACTAATACAGAAGAAAAGAAGTAATAAGGTAGAAAAAAAAAACAGCCAGCTGGGATGACATGACTATACTAGTTGTGGCAGAATAACTAACAAAACATAGAAGCTCTGATAATGCCACACATTTTCCAGGTTATATGACTACTCTGGAGCTGTTCATGTCAACTGCATCAATGTGTGAGGTGTTCTGCTGTGTTATGGAGGAGTGAGATACATCGTTAGAACTTACTACACTAAATTCAGAGTAACCCCTGGAGATCCAAAACATGGTTCAGATTTTACCACATAACTGTTAGGATGGCACAGTAATTAAATAACATTTGCACCCCATTTTAGAAACAGAAATATGGCCATTCATTTCTCAAGGTTAATGCTGAATTGTTCTTGTACATGTCAACACTACACTGCGGTGGTGGTGCTGCGGTAGCATTGTCGCCTCACAGTAAGACGTTGTCCTGTTCGATTCTCAGCTAGAGCATCTTCTGTGTGGAGGCATGCGTGAATGGGCGTGCCTTCATTGAAGGTTGTGCGTCAGAGCTGGCAACTTGGCACGTAAAAATCTACTGCCAATCATTAGCGGACCGGAGTTCATTGTGGCGACCCCTTACCGGGAAAAGCCGAAAGACACAACAACAACAACATGTCAACACTACAGTCTGGTAGCATAAACGCTTTTCTTCTTTTTCTTTGTCCAGTACACACTGTTTAAACAAGTTTAAGACTCTGAAGATTTGTGTATGCTGAGGCTTGTTATTCTTTAGAGAATTTTCAATCACCAGTACCTCCTGCTCAGTTATCAAAATTTTCAGATTAAAAGCACCATGTATTCTTTCCTTCCGGCTGGCCAGTCTACGATTATTAAGGCACCATCAGTCTTTGATGTTCTTGTGTTCTGTTTCAGTACACCAAACACTAGACAGATAGATAGACAGACAGTTGCCGTCACCACAGCCCTCTCTCTGTCTCAGTTAGGAATATATCAGCACTAATGGAAGACTATTACAAAGCTCTCTTGGCTTTGAAGTCTTTTATATTTGTCTACAGGGAAAATCTGACTCCATTTAAGCTACTTTAGCTATAGAATTTTCTATATTTGTTCTACTACCCATGTTTGGTGACTAACTCTGTAATACCTGTAGTTATGTGGGAGATCAGTGAAGCTAATTTGTCCAGTTTATCACCCAGTGACTTACTCACTGGGTCCTAAAAGAGTACCACCCACATTGTGTGACCCTCCACACAACTTCCTAGTTCTGTCATTCAGACAAGTGATTCTCAAATACCAATCCAGGAAAGAAAGACATGCAATAATAGATTCATAAGTTCTTAGCAGGCAGGTAGTCTGGGAGAACACACACAGCCCTTGCCATGCAACCCAGAGAGCTTGGGCGGTGGACCCCCACACACACACACCTATGGAGGGCTGTACTAGTTACCAAAGAAGAAAATATGTGGGTATCCACCAATTCATCAAGGTAGAACTAGAAAAAGGCTAATGTGTTACACTGTGTAACATGAAATGGGAGTTTGTTCCATTAGTAGGGAATTCTTCAGGTGAGGAACCTCTCCTTCAAAAATGTCTTATTTATTTTGCAATGAAGGTTGAGGTCTGTGGAGGAGTGGTTTTAGAATTACTAGTCTTTCTTAGGTGGAGGAGGTATAGTGGGACAGGATCTTTCATGTCCCAGAAGGCAAGGCAGTGAGCACCACATGGAAGCCAGTATGAGACAGAGGACACCAAGAGCGTTTTTAGTCTACCTGGGCAACAAAGCAAATTTAGTAATTTGACTTTTTAGTAAGAAAATTCTGCAGTTTTTCTAGCTGGGTATGGCGTTTGGAGAAGGACATGCTTAACAGTGTGCTGTATTAATTTATTCATTCATTTCCATTTGTTGATCAGGATAGTCCATCTGAGCCACAGCCAGTTTTCAGCAGAAGTATATGTGAGGAAATCTCCAAAATTACACTGCAGATTGACATAGTAAACAAAAATACAATACACCAGAATTTATAAATGCAATTATAAATAACTTGTGCACTTATTTTGGTACTTATTTTGTAATCTGAGATTTGCCATGGTTCATACCCTAGAGAGAGTGGCTTGCCCATTTCTAGGGCCCTGATTGCTGTTGAACATTTAAGTGTGTGCTACTTTGCTACTGGCCAGTGTGCTTGTTTGAATATTTCTAACTTCTGGTGTTGTTAAAAGTTACCCATTTTGTGCAGCACTACTCATCATGCAGACACATTAAACAGATGCAGGCACTTAATAGCTTTTACTATATCATCTACACCACACATTCCCAGTGTAGTATAGCAAAGAGAACCTCTGATGAAGTTAATTTATATGAACAAAAATGTTTAATCATGTACTTAACTTATCAATAAATGTGTCTTATAATAGCATGTTGCCAGTACTTTTCTGTTTTTTTCATGTTTACTGAAAGCTATCTACTACTTAAACAAACTGACATAGTGTGTAAAAAATGTAATTACATAATGTTAATTGAGGCATAGCTCTCACACTAGGCCATTATCATTAACCATCAGGTTGCTATTTCAACACAACACCATACAAATTCAATCCTGCAAAGCTCAAATCAAATACATATACCCACTTATACTGAGTAGCTTAAAAGTAACCTACTTAAACCACACAGGCCTCCTAAATACAACCTAAGTTAAAGGAAGTTATTTACTTACCATAATGTTCCATCTGTGTTGTCCATTTTCATTCTTCCTCGTCTGATGAGTTTGGATCTGATCCATTGACCATTGCAAAAGCTCATGGCAACTTAGAACTCTTGAGCTTCTCCCTTACTCAGAAAGCACCAACCCTAATTACCTCACACCTTGTTTTCTGGCTATAGTATAAAGTAAGTATTCTTAGATAAATAAACATAAATGTAAACATAGAAAAAGGTCTAGACAAGGCTATACCTGGAGCTTTATTATAGTTGGAATACATGAAATTGTTATATGTATATCCACTTACTCTTCCAGAAAAACCATTAGGATGAGGATTGGTGGGTAAGGAGTTGAGGAAGAATGAAAATGGACAACACAAATGGAACATTATGATAAATAAGTATATAACTTCTTTATCTGATGTTGCCAATTTTCATTCTATCCTCAACTGATGGGACAGAATCCCCAGCTACCTAAATCCCAAGGTGGATTCAAGGAAGGATATACTTAAGCACCACTGATACAAATGATGCTCTACTTCTTGATATCAAATCCAATTTGTATTGAGTGATAAAAGGTACGGGGGGGGGGGGCAAGTTGCTGCTGCACATATTTCTTCCATGGAAGCTCTTGAATGAAACACAGGAAGTTGTTATGGGACCTGGTTGAATGAACATTTGGTAAAGGGATATCCAGTTTCTTGTAAATAAAGGAGACACAGCCTGTAAGCCATATGGCTAGGGTGACTTTGGACACTGGTTTACTCAGTTTCACCTCCCAAATGAAACAAATAACTGATTCGTAGTTCTGTTGTCCTTTGTTCTATGTAAACAGAAGTGCAGTTGCCTATGAACATCCAATAAATGTAATAAATTTTTGCCTTTGTTCGAATAATTTGGAATGTAAGCTGGTAAAATGAATGACTGGTTAACATGGGACTCGGATACTATTTGGACAGAAAGGACACATTAGTTTTGTGGTGTAACCCTATCTTTATGAAAATTAGTTATGGGGACTTCACAGACAAGGCTTGAATTTTGGAAATTAGTCCGACAGAAGTAAAGGTCAACAATAATGCTTTCCAAGAAAGAAATTTAAGACTGCAGTCATGCACAAGTTCAAAGGGTGGCTGGATCACAGCTTGCAGTACCAGATTAAGATCCCATGGAGGGGTAGAATCTTTAAATGGAGGGTTTAAAAGGAGTGTACCTTGCAAAAAATGTTTTACAATGTTTATGAGAAGCGAGTGAGGAACCATCAGATCTAATATGGAAATTAGAAATTGCTGCCAACTGAACTGTAAATTGTTGAAGAACTGGCTCCTTGATTAAAAAAATAGCATCAAGAAATTGAGAATGCCATGAATTGAGGCAGAAAAGAGGCCAATATGACTTTGAATAGCCCAGTGTACAAACCTTTCCCATTTACTAGCATACATTTTTATTGTAGATGGTTTAAGGGAAGATAGCAAAATGTGGCAAACAGGAGATGAGAGCATAGTTTGTCTGGCTATTACTGGAAATGGACAAACCAAGCCATTAGCTTTTGACTGGGAAGGTTCGGATAAATCAAACTTGTTGGGTGAGACAGCAGATCTGGAGCTGGGTCCAGAATCCAGGGCTGATGAATGAAATGAGGCCATGGGAAGGGAAAACAAATCTGTTGAGGCCAATAGGGTGCAATGAGGATGACTTTGCTCTTCAACCTGGCAGCTCTCTGTAGGAATTTTAGAGTCAAAGGAACTGGGGGATAAGCATAAAATAGACCGGGGATCCAATCATGGAACAGCATCTCTCGGTGACTCCCCCTGTGGGGGGATTACAGCAAAGTAGCTGCTACACTTGTTGTTCAGGAGAGATGTGAAGCGATTGCAGCAAGACAAGCCCCACTGTCAGAAAATCAATTCCGCTACATTCTTATTCAGGGACCACTTGTGAGATAGTAGAATGTACCTGCTCAGTTTGTCCGCTAATAAGTTGGACTTCCCCAGAATATGCATTGCTATAAGAAAGTAGTTGGAAGAGATCACCCATTGCCAAACCCTAAGTGGTTCTCAACACCGGGGGGAAGATCTTGTTCCCCTTCTTTTGTTGATGTACCAAACCACTGACATGGTGTCGGTTTGAATTGCAATCGTTCTTGAAGAGAGGGCATTCTGAAAAGCCTGCAATGCTAAAAGCACTGCTCTCAACTCTAGGACACTGAATTGCAAATTGGCCTTTTTGGGGGACCATGTGATTTGGAGTGTCTTTCCCAGGTAATGCCCCACCCCAGCTGGGAATCATCCATGTAAACAACGGCCTTGGGCTGAAAAGCTAGAAGGACCAAGTAGTCTGGGATTCTGGTACTGCAAACTATCTTTCTCACTTGCGATCTTATTGTTTAAACTCTGGAGGAGGGGAAGTGAGGCTATAGTTGATTTTGTATCAAGCAGTGCTCCTATGAACTCTAGATATTGACTTGGTTCTAAATGAGACTTTTGGTAGTTTATGCTGATTCATAGTACAGCATATGTCTTGATCACTTTTCTGTCTTGCCATGATGAGTTGATGCCTGGTCGGGTCAGAAATGAACCAGTCATCTAAGTATGGAAGCACTCAGAATCCTTGCAGTCTCAAGTGAGCTGCTACTACTGCCATGCATTTGGTAAACACCCTGGGGGCTGTGGTGAGACCAAACGGCAGAACCCTAAACTGATATTGACTATCTCTAGCCGGACGTGTAAAAACATATGAATCACTTGTTTATCGTTATATGATAGTATGCATCCTGAAGATCTATTGAGCGCATCCAACTGTCCTTTTCCAGAAAAAAAAAGACTGGACTGAACCATGGACCATCCAGGACTTGGTCTTTCAAACAGATTTGTTTAAGATGCTGAGATCCAGAACTGGTCTCCAGTACCCTGTTCTCTTTGCCACTAAAAAAAATATTGGGTATGCTCCACATTCTATCTGGTCTGGGCAGACCTCTTGGATGACTCTTTTTTTCTAGCAGCTTTTGAATTTGATTTGCTGCTTGTTCTCTCTGACTGGGTGGAACATCAGGGAATTTCCTTGAACTGGGAGGATAAAAGGAAAATGGTATTATATAGCCTCTGGAAATAATTCCCTGCACCAGAGTATTTGTTGTTAATTCTAGCCTGGCTCTCTGGTGTAGGGACAAATGAACCCAGGTGACTCCATAATGAGACACAATGGTGTGCCACTCACCAGGCTATTCAATGAGAGAGTCACAGTAAGATGCCTATTAGGCGTCATGATTTGCCACATCATACATGACCTCAAGATCTTGCACTACAAGTACATACATGACACAGTCATAGTGCATATGTGTGCAAATGACTTGAAACAATCTTCCCTAGACTCTATGAAGAGAGACATGAAGGAGCTTTAAGAATGCATGTCCAAGTCAGGTATAAACCTAGTCGTGAGCAGCGTTCTGCCATCATAGATCTCCTAGATGAAGTAGACATAATAAATACCCTCAGCAGCACGAAATGGACTCTTTCAAAACAACACCCACATCAACACATACAGCTACATCTCATGGAGCCTCTACCTCTAAGCCCATAAGGCAAGCCACCACACAATCCAACATTCTAGCCATTGGACACTCCATCGTGACACATACAGATGTCCCTCTCACCAGGCTGAGTAAGGAAATAGTTACTGTCAGTTGCTTATCAGGGGCTATGATCCGCCACATGACACATGCAATCAGGTCATTGGACCACAATTACCACTATGACTCTGTCATAGTCCAAGTGGGAGTAAATGACCTGAGACGCACCTCCCTAGAGTATTTGAAGAGACATAATGGATCTATCAGAATGTGTCTCAGGTTGGTATAAGCCTAGCATTGAGCAGCATTTTACATTCTCCCTTACCACTGAGCAGCATTTTACATTATCCTCTACCATTGAGCAGCATTTTATATACTCCAAGGATGATGCCACACTATGAACAAAAGATGATTAAATTTAATAACCGGTTTAGTTTCTGGTGTCATTCTAAGGCGTTGCAATATGCATGGAAGGAAATTGCAACAGACCTCGCTGCTTTGCCAAGGATGGTCTGCACCTTTCACCTCTAGGCTTTCGAATATTAGCTAAAACATTGTCTTCCCCCATAGTTACTTTTTATGCAATGCCAAACTGAAAGTACTTCCGACATAGCAAATCAAAACCAAGAAAATCTAAAGGTGTTACTGCTCAATGCTAGGGGTCTAAACGAAACACTCCACTCCCCAGAAGCTCTCTTTACCCTAGAGAATGCTGATGTCTGTGTGGTCACTGAGACATGGTTTAAAGCTGTGAAGAGCACACAGAAAGTGCAAGGTTATAATGCCTTCCACACATTTAGGCCAGCGACTTCACAAGGCAGGGACTAAAGGTGGAGAGGTCCCTATTTACATCAAAAATAAAAGTACATCAAGGCTGGTCAAACAGGACAATGCACTTGAGCTGCTCCATGTTCAAATCACCATAGGTAAAATCCAATGCCACTTCCTTGCAAGCTATAGATCCCCCTCTATTACCCAGGAAACCCATACCATGTGTTTAAACTTATTAGAAACACTAAGCATCCAACCCAATATCATATTCATGAGTGACTTTAATTACCCACTATTAACTGGGAATCCTATATGACACCAAATGTACGTACATGCACAGAGATTCCTGGATTTTGTAAACACAAACTCCCTGGACCAGATAGTCAATACACCAACCAGGGGTGCAACTATACTGGATCTGGTCCTCACTAATATGGGAGACTGCTGCACACCCCCTACTGCAATGTCTTCCCTGGTAAGGTGAGACCACAAAATGGTCTCCTTTGAAGTAAAAATAAAACCTGGACCCCCCCAGCTAAACCTGGAGTATTCAGGAATTATTCTAAGGCTAACTTCCTCCTATTAAGTAAGAACCTGGCAAAATTTCAAGCCCCCATAAACCCTGAGAAAACTTCTGCCTATGCAGAACTGTTCACAGAAACTCTGCACAACTATGTTAATAGCTGCGTAGAGGCAGCTGTACCCACCAGGAAGAAGTACAAAACTAACTCAAAAAATAAGCCACCCTGGTGGAATCACAAAATCAATCTGCTGTATAAGAGGAGGAAGGAAATCATGGCAAAAATTAGGAGGTGCAGCACCCAGCATGATAAAAGCACTCTCATCAAACTAAACAAACAACTCAGGTTCATAGGTATTAAATAGGCTAATGGCCCTGGGACCTTTACAAGCCTAGCCCATAGATGTCCCCTGGCATTGTGCCGCCCATCGTTAGTTCCCAGTGCCTCTATCAAGTAGAGCCACTGGAATGATCCCCGGGGTGAACTTTGAATTTCCCATCCCCTCATGAAGATTTCTCTTGAAGAGAGTTAGTGAGGTGCTCTGCTTGCCATGTATGGAAAGTCTATTCCAGAGCATGGGCAGTCTTTGTGTTATGAAGCTGTCCCTCCAGCATGTCCTGTTGATTGCGGTAATGAGGCTGAGGTCTCTGGAGTGTGTGGTGCAGAGGGACTGGGATTTCTTTAGATGTAGCATTTCTAACAGAGTTGGGTCAGACATGGCTTTGTAAGTCAAGCAGAGATCGCCTCTTAGTAGATGATATGAGACAGAGAATAGATGGAGTTTTTTGAGTCTGTCTATGTAGAACATGTGTTGAAGGCCTACGATCCTCCTTGTGAGGTACTTTTCTGGCCTCTCCAGCTGTTGTAGGTGTCTAGTGAGGTACATGCCAAATGGGGCATTATACTCTATGATTGGTCCAATGAGGGAAGAGTAGAGAGAAATGATGACCTCTTTCTTCCTGGATGCAAAACCCTTGGTAATGAGATGTGCCACATAGAAGGACTTTCTGACCACAGTGGCAATGCGGTGGTTGAAGGACAAGATGCTGTCAACCTGTGTCCCCAGATCTCTTATAACATCTTCAGTGTTCAGTGGGCTCCCATCAATGTGGTAATTAGTGGAAACTGAGTTTTTCCCAAAGGGGATGACGATGCATTTTTTGGCATTAAGCTTAAGGCTATGGTTTCAACACTAGTCATTTGTCAGTGAGGTCTTTCTCTAAGATGTCTGCATCACCTGGGTAGTTAATAATGGCTTCCGGCTTGCAGCTGCCTGTGAATTTGGTCAGCCAGAGTCCCTCCATGTTGGCCTGGACTTCTGAGAAGTATATGCCAAACAGCAGAGGACCCAGGACCAATTCCTGTGAGTCTCCAATCGTGACTGGTTAGCAGTCTGACTTGGAGTCCGCTACTTTCACACTGTGTGTTCTATCTGTGAGCCAATCTGCAACCCACCTAATGATAAAGGGGTTGATGCCTAGTTTGGTGAGTTTATCAATAATTCCTGAGTGAGGAATGGTATCAAAGACCTTGGCCAGATCGAGGTCGTCTGTATGAACTGCCTTACCTTCATCCACTGCTCTGGTGACTGACTCAGGGAAGTCAACCAAGTTGAGCAGACGTGATCTACCTTTCACAAAACCAAATTGCATGGGATGTAGAGTTTGGAGATTCCCTATATCCTTGTTAATTAGGTCCATGATGATGCGCTCCATAGCCTTACATATCAGACTCGTCAGGCTAATGGGGAAATAATTTCCAGTGTCTGATGTCACTCCTTCTTTATGGAGAGGGATGACTGTAGCAGTGCACCATTCAGTAGGGACAAAGCCTGAGGTGTGGCTGTGAGTCAACAGAGCACACAGATGTGGTGCCAATTCACTTTGTAATTAATGTAGAACACAACCAGGGGGACAATGTCAGGTGCCATGGAAGCTGTATTCTTGGCCTTAGACAATGCTGCTTTAACCTGTGGTGCAGTAATGCAGGGTGTCTGGCATTCTTCCGGTATTGAGATTGGTCCTTTAGGGGTGGAAAGAGGGGTAAAGTTGGCACTGAATCTGTCGGCCAGTATGTTGGCAATATCTGTTGGCTCAGTATAGGAGGTACCGTTGTGCAGGAACTCAGAGCAAATCTGGGTATTGCCATGGAGATTCTTGATATAACTAAAGAAGGCTTTGTGGTTGTTCTTAGTGTCTGCCACAATTCTGCCTTCATAGCTGGCTTTAGAGGTTTTGATGAGAGATCTTAACTTTTTGTTGAGGCTAATAAGGGAATTTTTCCAGTCTTGGGACTTCATATTTTTCTGCAAGAGTTTCTTTCTTCTGTTGTCAACTTTATTAATAGCAGGAGACCACCAGACTGGCTTCCTTTTTTGGGGGGAAGAGCGTCTTGGTTCTGTTGGGTACGGCTTGTTCCATGCATTTATGTACGTGTTCGTAGAGTGCATTGGTGTATGATTCAGGAGTCATGCATCTATTTTCCATTGGCATGGGTGCCGTGAAGTTAGCCACCTCTGTTTTTAGGAGTCCAAAGTCAGTTTGGAGAAGTTTTTCATGGTGGATACCTTTGCGGGGGGTGTGGGTGAGATGTGGATTTCCATGGTGATTACTTTGTGGTCGTATCTAACCAGGGAGGAATTGACTATTGGTGTAGAGCAACGGTTGCCCATGTTAGTAATAACCAGGTCAAGGATGTTACTTTCTCTAATTGGGGTAAGAATGAACTGGTCCAGGGCATTGGAATTGATGAATTCCAGAAGCATTGGGCCAATGCATTGGTGCTTGAGTAGTTTTCCCAGTTGATGGAGAGGTAATTGAAGTCTCCTAGTATGAGAGTGTTGGGTTGCACTTTGACAGATTCCAGGGTGATTAGGAACATGGAGTGAGAGTCCAGGGATATGGTTGGGGACCTATACCAGGCTATGACCTGGATCGCAGTCTCACTCAATGTTAGTTGTACCTAAAGTGTCTTTGATGCATTATGCTAGGCTACTAGTCTGGAGGTGTACATATCCTTTATAAATATGGAGACACCAATGCCTTTGGAGCTTCGGTCCATGTTTCGGGGCCAAAAGGTGTGGAATGAGTTACATCCTGGTAGTGCAGGGATGCTTTCTGCTGCTTTAAACCAGCTCTTCATTACAGCACAAATGTCGATGTTCTCCATTTTGAGGAGTGCTTCAAGCGAGTGCATCTTCAGGTTTAGATTTCTAGCACTGAGCAGCATTACCCTCAGATTGCATTTATTTATAGCTGTTATGGTGGTAATTTGGTCTTTGGAACACCACTAAAAAAGGCAAGAGCTTTAGCCAGTACCCAGAAATCCAGGGGTGACAGATGCAAGCCATTTCTGGCAAAGCATCGAGGTCTGTCAATCATGCCATCCCAAGAAGACAGATACTGGATCCCCTTAGAATAACACCAGAAACTTAGCCAATTGTTGAAGTCAATCATTTTTTGTTTGTACTATGGTATCACTCTGGGTGATGGTAGGATACTGCTCAGGGCTAGTGTCATACCTGCCTGGACCACATAATCTGAGAGCTCCACCATGTCTCTTTTCATGTAGTCCAGGGAGGTGGATTTCAGGTCATTCACACCCACATGGACAATGGCAGAGTCATACTGGTACTTGTTTTGGAGTGACCTGAGTATGTGTGCTATGTGTTGGATTTTAGCACCTAATAGACAGCCGACTGTTACCTTCTCCTTATTCAACCCAGTGAGTGGGACATATGTGTGCCTCACTATTGAGTTACCTATGATTAGTGTATTGGGCAAGGTGTTTTTATCCTTAAGGGTTTAGATTGAGGGGCACACTGTGGAGGTGAGTGTCTTGTGGTTTGGGCTGTGTTGTGGTGGTCGAGTGCATTTCTGTCTTGGAGGTCTCTGCTGTTTGGGTAAATTTCTTTTGAGTGCCTCAACGAAGGTGAGTGTGTGGTTTGTGTTTTTATGTGAGAGCTGTGATAGTGGGTGTTTTGGAGGGCTATGTGTTCCATGTGGTGTGGTTCAGGTGTTGACCTTCTCCTCTTGACCAGCTAGTCCGGTCTTGGCTGGGGAGTGCATAGCTTCCAATTTGGTGATATAAGTGCATCTCTCACAATTCTGAGTGTTGGGAGGTAAGAGGACAGGGTTGTCTGTGTACATGAGGCATTTGCTACACTGCCTCAGAATGTCCAAGTGCACCAGGTTAATATGAGAAAGCACAGGGAACTGCCCTTTAATCAGGACAGGAGGGGTTATCATAACTACTAAGTAGTGGAGCTATTTCCATGAAGAATGACTAGTGCTGATGGCTCTTAGGTCTGCTATAATAACTGCTACAAAAACCTGTTGAAGTGCAAAGCAATTAGGCTGTTTGAAGTGCAAGAGAGAAAGAACTAGCAAGATCTAAGGGAAAAACTGAAGAGCAAACTTTCTGGCACCAGTAATAATAGTTTACGGTGCCACTGAGCGGAGCTTAAACAAGTGTAAACCCATGCAAACGTGGGCTTTTAAACCAGAAATTTGAAAGGGATGGAAAAACTGCCCAAACGTTCAATAAACTACAGTTTCTGGGCCAGAAACCACTCCTCATGTGGTAGATAGGCTACTTAGTGCTTACCACTCCCAATGATAAGCTAGAAGGCTTCCTTCCAACACAAAAAGGAATGGGGGGGGGGGCTCAGAAGCTTACAAACAGTCCTGGATACAGCAAATCTGTATCAGGACTAGACTAGTTACAGGAAAGGTGGGAAACAAGTGCAAACATGGGCTTTTAAACCAGAAAGTTGAGAGGGATGGAAAAACTGCCCAAACGGCCACTAAACTACAATTTCTGGGCCAGAAACCACTTCTCTTGTGGTAGATAGGCTACCTAGTGCTTACCACTCCCACTGATAAGCTAGAAGGCTTCCCTCCAACACAGAAAGGCTTGGCGGTGGGCTCAGAAGTTTACAAACAGTCCTGGATACAGCAAATCTGTATCTGGACTACACTAGTTACAGGAAAGGTGGGAAACAAGCTTAGAACTTTTTTTTTTTTTTTACAGAAAAGCAGCTAAAACAGCAGTAAAACAATTCAAATGCAGTGCAAGTTAGCACACGAGTGTGTAAGCAATATCAAAGCAAATACAGTTTAAATAAATGCAATTAAATTAAAAATTACTAAAAATGTGCAGAAAGCAGTAAATTAGGAAAAAGTCAAAATGGAGGCACTTAGAGTATCAGATAATGCCAGCAAATATATAAATAATTCAGTGCCAAAAATACATTTATCAGCTCTATATTTCCAGACTGCTTGAGAAGCACACTCAGTCAGAAAACAAGGAAATTCTAGCAATGGTAGATTCTAGCAAAGTGTTTTTTTTTTTTAATTTAATAAAGTGGAAAGGGAGAAAGAAGGAACAGGATATAATTCAAGGTTAAAAAAACTAAGTGGGTTGGCCTTCTCAAATGTTCTCTCTGTATTAAGGAGAATGAGCTAATGACACTAGACTGGGAGGAGTGTCCCAGATTAAATTTGCAGTAGTGGCGGGCAACTGCAAACCCACCAAGTATGGTGGGGAGCTATACTACAGCTACTAGCTACTCACAGAGGACAAATAAACTCTACTAAAGCCAAATTTGAGGTAAGTTTGGCCTCCCAGGCCAAGGATAACCACAAAGCATTCTTTAGCTATGTCCGCAACCTAAAAAGGCAATACACAATTGTGTGCAGAGCTCATTGTAAATGGAGCCACCTATACTGAACCAGAAGATATAGCAAACCTCCTGGCTGATAAATTCAGCTCCAACTTTACCCCTCTCAACCTATTCTCAGGAAATATCATCAAATATAACTCCCCCTACTATCACTAGGGAACAGGTCCTTAATGCTCTTTCTAAGAACAAAAACACTGCATCAGTGGGACCAGACAATATCTCAGGATATCTTCTAAATAGCATGAAACATGACCTATCAGGGCCTCTGGAATTACTATTTAACTGTAGCCTCCAAACAGGCTTCATGCCTTATGAATGGAGAAAGGCAACAGTCATCCCTCTGCACAAAGGTGCACCATCTACAGATCCTGGAAACTACAGATCCATAAGTCTCACTAATCTTATATGTAAATCAAGGAGATGATCAACAGAGATGATATAGTAAACCTCCAGAGACTGGACCCAACCCAGTTTGGTTTCATCAAGGGCAGGTCATGCCTATGCAACCTGGTGGACTTCTTTGAGAAGGTCACCAAAGCAATGTATGAGGGCACGATCGTTCACACTGCCTACCTTGATCTGGCCAAGGCATTTGACACAATACTCCACTTGGGCATTGTTGACAAACTCAAGAGGTTAGATACAAACCCATAACACCACCCAGTGGATAGCCAACTGGCTCACAGACAGGACCCTCTACAAAGAGGCCAGCCACAAGTGGAGTTCCTCAGGGATCAGTCCTTGGACCGGTCCCTTTTGGCATTTACTTTTCTGAAGTCAAGGCCAATGTCAGTGGTCTCTGGCTGACTAAATTTGCAGAGGATTGCAAATTAGGAGCTGCCATTGAATCTCACACTGACAAAAATGTTCTCCAGGAGGGGCTGACACAGACAAACAACTGGTGTCAGAGCCATGGACTAAACTAAATGCCAAGAAATGCATAATAGTATCCTTTGAGAAGTCATTCAATCCCGGTAACTATCATATTGATGACACACCTCTTAGAGTTGACCCAGTAGTCAGAAACTTAGGGACACAAACAGATAGTAATCTAGCCTTTGATCATCATGTGTCTACAGTGGTGAGGAAATCATTCTATTTTGCAAAACGTATAAACAAAAGTATGGCATCTAAGTCTAAAGAAGTCATTGTTCCACTGTATTCGGCATTCATCAGACCAGTCATTGAGTACAATGCCCTCTTTGGTATGTAGCTAACCAGGCAGTTCCAACAACTGGAACATCCACAGAGGCTCCTCACTAAAAGAATACAGGGTGTAAGTAATATAGCCTATACAGACTGCCTCAAGGCCCTATCCATGTATTCTGTCCTCTACAGGCTTTGGAGGGGAGATCTACACCTGGCATACAGGGCATTGTCAGACCCCACTCTGATGGAACTGCATATCCACAAAACAAACCGCATGAAAATTACCCATTCTAAAGACTTAAACCTTGTTTTTGATATAAACAGGACCTGCTGGAAAGAGAGGTATGTATCCCAGAGACTACCCTATCTATGGTACTTGCTCCCCATTCATGTAAAGCAGAGTTCCTCCCTAACCCAATTCCAGTGCAACTTGGACAAATGGATGGGAAACTGGAAAGTCATCCCTGGTTTGGCACCTATGTCTCTAATGGACACAGGTAACCTGTAAATGGTTCGTCTCCTATGCCCATGCATACAATTATCAAGGTTATCAGAACTTGTCAGAGATTTGGGATGCATGGCTAGGCTTAAAAAGGCCCATGTGTTCGTTAGCCTAGTAAACACCTATGAACAAGAATGATGCTTTGATAAGAACACAAGATTATTGACTTCAACAACTGGCTTAGCTCATGATGTCATTCAGAGTGGGTACAATATGCATTAGCATAGCAGGAGATGGTAGACATTCCTAACTGCTTTGCTTGGGATGGCTGCATCTTCTCCAGCCTCCCCAAGCCATTCATACATCAGTTAAATCCTTGTCCACCCTATACCCTATACTACCTTTTTAGGCAATGTCAATCTCCTAAATAACAAAACAGAATAAGGATAACATAAAGGTACTGCTGTTCAATGCTTGGAGCCTTAAAAAACTGTACTCCCTACAAGCATTCTTCACCCTAGAAAACAGATATATGCGCTATCATGAAGAACTGGTTCAAGACCAATGACAGCACTCCATCAGTGCAAGGTTTCAATACCTACACCATATTCAGGCCTGCCACACTAGATGAAGGCAGTGAAGGTGGCAGGTGTCTCCATAGTCTTAAAAAAAAAACATTTCACCTCCATACTTATTAGACCAGATAATGATCTATAACTCCTCCATGTCCCATTTACTATCAATAAAACTCCTTATCATATCTTATCTGACTATAAAACTCCCTGTATGCACCCCCTTCAGCCCATACCTCATATCTAACTAGTATCGAGTTCCTATGCATTAGAATGTAGGATAAACTGGAAATCACCACCACGTAGAAGAATATTTCTTTATTAAAACAACAGAATGCTTCTTCAGATTCAATGAACATTACTAAAAACTCATTCATTATATCTAAAATACATTAATTCAATTCCGTACTAATTAACCAATGCAGTCAGTTCTTCACTTATTCAATTAATTCAAGCAGGGTGTAACCTAAAATCAAATCTTGTTGCTTTTCTTTTGGAACCTTCAAAATCAAGTAACATAATATATTGTCAAGCAGAACATGTACTATTTAAAACAGATGTAAATTCAACATTTTAATAAATAACAATCTGTAAATAATCTGATCTAACATACCAACTCTACAGTATAAAAATATATTGTATATATATCTATATGTTATGTTTAATGGTTATAAACATTAACAAATATATATTTTTATTTTTAAGAAAGGTAATAGCAGCATTTCTTTTGTAGCCTATATTTAAGACAATTCTTATCAATTTCATCTATATAGGCTCAGTCCATGAAAGTGCATATATTTTCTTGTAAATTTTTAAAAAACATTTTCTTTTCATGACACAACCATAGTAATCTTATATAAGAAAATAATATTTCCTGATGTTTTCTCTATCCATATCCTTTTTACAGATATTAAATGATTCTATATAAGCCATCATAGGGCTATGTACATTATATATACATAGAACAAAAGGAACAATTAAGTAGATCTATATAGATATCTGTTGTTAACATATTTCATATCCATATATATATATACATTTTACTAATTAATTATTAAGTATAGATTAAGTATAGATTGTAAATGTATATTTATGTTATTCTTAAATTCCTTTCAAATTTCAAGTATTTTATACCAAGAATTTCATGTATATAATGTAAAAAAGGATACAAGGATAAAACTAATCTCCTAGGAGATTTTAACTACCCTTCCATTGACTGGTAAACTTATAAATCCTCAAAAATGTATGTCTAGGAATTTCTAAACTTCACCAATGCAATCTCTCTCTCAACTAATTAGCCTGCACCTCATTAGGAGTAATAAAATCCTGGACTTGTTCTTTGGAATGTGTTATTGGCTTTATTTAGAGTGGATAAAAATGTGACTGAATTCCAAACTAGTGTACTAAGGGACTAGACACAAGGCAATGGGGAGTAGTTCAATACATATGCTCCCTCATCACTCTCAAACAGTCTAAACAAGTGATACTTGCACTACACTGGCAAGAAAGGAGTGCTATTTTCAGTAACTACATACATGTGTATGTGTTTGAGTGTCAGGAAAGCAAGACTGGGCTACATTTTGTTCAAAATCGTAGCAATGAGCAATGCCACCTTAATGTAAGCCAAAATGGAATTTGTTATACTGGAATCCCTGGACCTTTCCTAAATAAGGCATTGTGAGGGCAGAAAAAGTCTCAGCTAAAATGCGCAAGTCCAGAGAACAGAGATGAAAGCCACTCCTGGCAAAGCAGGCTGGCCTACTCATCACTGCCTCCCATGCCGACACGGACTGGATCCGTTTGGAATGACAGCAGTTAGTTATCCAACTGCTAAAGTGAATTCTTCTGTTTTGGAATTGAGGCATCCTTGGTGATACTAAGATATTCCTGAAGACAAGTGTCTTTCTGGTAATGAACAAAGAAATGGAAAGTTCACCCATGTCCTTCTGCAGCTTTCTTAATGTACAGCATCTAAGACTGTTCAACCACAAGGGCATACTCATATTAAGGGTGGAGGGATCGATCATAGGTTAACAAGAAATTGACTAGATTCATAATAATTATCTGCATTAAATTTAAAATAACATTTTTAGTTCCCGTGGTTTGGAGTTGTCTGAAAAATAGCTGCTGCCATGTTGGTAGTTAGCTCCACCCCCCCCCCCCCAATAAACTATTTATCCAATTACTATTAGTTTCAATGCATATAACATAACTTGCTTAGAAGAGCACTCTGACAGACAGGCTAAAAAAAAGTATTAGCCATGAGATGTACACTAGACAGCAGAAAGAAAAAGACTGGCTCAGTGAAACAATGAATCTTAAAGAAACACTTCAGGAACATTAAGAAAAATGCAGATGATGCAGACAGATGCTATGAGACCTTGAGAGTTTTGGAAGATAGACTAGGAAAGATAGGATACAGCTGAACTGCCAGAAGGTAAGTAATAAGAAAAATAACATAAGTTGATGGTGTCATTATGTGTTTAAGGGATAAAACATGAAGTGAGTTAGGTGGCAAGACAGATACAGAAGGGAGGTATACAGTACAGAGACATTTTGATGTACTCTACTCTAAGTTACAATATGTAGATTAGATAGGCAGACTACGAAAAGCGTATTATGTCAATATCATAAGGTAAAGAAGTTAAGATGAGGGTGCAGAAAACAAACAAGTGATATCACAAATGCAGATAGCCTTTTCAGTGAAGTGGCAGGATTAGGATGATATCAGTGGGATGCAACAATGGAAACCAAGATCAGTATCAGCAAACTTCAGGGGTATACACGTTGAAAAGACTTTCTCATTAAAAAATGGGATTATTATTTTGCATACATGTAAAGCCTTTGCCATGTTACATTAAGTATGACATTTTGTGCTGAATACGGATATACACCTGGGCATATCTGTTGGTCTTATTATTGACTGACGAGTACCCAATGACAGTTAAAATTATATTCTGTAACTGCTATTACAGTAACTGATGTTACTGGCTATCCAAGGTCCTAATATCTGTCCATGCAAATAGACATTTATCACTGCACATATGATGAGAACATTAACAAAAAACTGCAAAATAAAATGGGACACACACACACTTGTAACAAAAACTGCACAAAACTACCTTTCACTTCCTTCCCAGTTTACATTGCTGACTTCAATTTGAGACAAGGATATTGAGAAATTCACCCTGTCAGTGAAGCAAAGCAAAGGCCACAAGGTGAATCCTGACATCCACATTGAGAACATTTAACAGCTGAATTGTGATTAGAGAAACTACTTAAAGCTGCATGATCAATTAGCATAACACTGAAGAAAATGATGTTGGAGACACTAGTCTACTGAGGCAGAAATGCCTTCTAAAGTTGGAAATAAGAGGATGTACTTACTGTTTTTCAAAGTGCTGTGTGAAATGAGCATCGTATCACTAAATTAGAACATGTAACAGAATTCATCAAAAATGGCAGCTGTACAGACTTGCAAGTATGTGCACAACCTTACAGCGATATTAGCAAGGTAGTAAAAATACTGTATCAGACTTTTATGAATGTAAAAACAATTTTATGAAGAAACGTTGTCCATACTGTGACTGGCACAATTTTACATACTTGTTGTTTTGAATATCTGCATCAAACAAGTGCTTTGAAATAAAGATGTACTCCACTCCATCAGTTTCATGACTTCTTTTTGCCCTAGTTGTATCTGTGGATAAAAAACAAAACACATCAATAAAGATCACATCATAGCATGGCAATATTAAGTAAAGAAAAAATGTGACATATTCAAACTAATTTCATGCCACAAAAAAAAAAAAAAATCCTTTATCTCCTACTAGTCCAAAAGCCCCCAGACACTGAAAGCTTACGGGAGGTATGTATCAGATTTATTCATCTTTAATGCGACACCAGACAGCCAAGATCAGGATACAATATGGTTACATTTATTGGTTGCTGAACAGTGTATATGTAACTGCAACAGACATTCAGTAAGTCAGTAACTCGTAGTGCACATTTGTTATTATATAAAATAGTAATTACAGCACTTGTTTAAGTTTCAGTTTTATGTTATACTTGAACCTTTGGTATCAATATTAATGTGTTACAAAGTGTTTTGTTTTTCCCAGGTGCAATACCTGTTATATAGGCTTAAGTTGCTCCCTAAGGTAATGTCTACTGCAGATAACCAGGAAAATCATTAAAATCAGTCCCGGCAGTTCAATCTGACATTTGTGAGGCCTTGTACTGGCACATAATACATTCAACTTCAAGCTGCAAGGCTGAAAGAGATGTCTGGTTTCTCACCTTATAGTCAAAGGCAACCTGGCTTAACACTTCAACACAGAGTAATTAATGATATAAACTAAGAAGTAGGAAAAAGTGTATAGTTGTTTTCAAGAATGTTTACCATGACAACAGATTCTTAGGCAGCAGTCCTAAAAGTAAAACAAAAAAAAAAAAACTTGGGTTTTATCCACTTTGTCTTCGCCCTTACCATAAATTTCATATGTTGTGCCTCAGTCCTAGTCTTGAGTCAGCCTTGTTTTTTGTATGCAATCTCCAACATAATACAAAATTAGCACTGCAATGAGATTTCCTCAGTTTTTAATGTTCCTTAAGACCCTGGGTCTTCTGATTGCAGTAGAATATTCATTAACTAAAAGTAAATTACTATGTAATTAAAATGAATAACTGTGCAAAAGTAAGACATGGAAGAACAGAACTATTTATATCTTGGCTTAAACCACACATAAAGATACCAAAGTATTCCTCCATGATTTAATATGTTCAGAGTTGACCAACTTAAAAGAAAAGGAGGCGGTGTTGCAGTAATGTATCCTGCTTCTATTTCCCTAACCCCTCACAACCAATCCATACCCTCCTTTGACAAAGCCAAACTACTGATCACCTACCTTAAATTAAACAATGATAAAGTCTCTGCATTATAGCTTTATACATACTCCCTGGCAATAACTTATCAACTCTGGAAAGTATCCTATCTTGGGTATCACAAAATATCTCTCTAGAAACAGTAATATTAGGTGATGTCAACACTGACCGGCAGAAACTTAACTTACAATTTCCCACAGATAGCATAAACCTATTTGGATTTTTTCAGCCAATTACTCAACCAACCTTTACTAGTTCCACAAACCAAAACAGCTCAATAACAGATTGGATTTTGGTCTCCCATCCTAACAATTTATTTCAATCCAAAACACTTCCAGCCTCTATTAGTGACCACCACCCCATCTGTACAACTAGACTTATTTCACATTCATGTAGACAACACACCTACAAGACAGTACATAACCTAACCAACTTTGACCAGCAGGCCTTTACAAATTTACTAAACTCCATCAATTGGTCCTTCCTTAAATACTTACCACTAGATGATGCAGTTGAATAATTTAATTCTACATTCCTAAACATTTTAGACAGTTTAGCTCCTGCCAGAAGGAAAAGAGTCAAAACCAGCTATACTCTTTGGCTTTCTGTCTATACCAGATCACTCATGCAAGAAAGAGACTAAACGCAAGACTCAAAGTAATTCACAGCATTTCAAAGCATTCAGTAATCTTGTAAAGAAACAGGTTAATTTAGACAAAAAACAGCTCTATGCAAAGCCACAAGATCAGCACAAATCCAGTCCAAAAACCTTCTAGCACACTATCAAAATATCCTAAACCCAGGAAGTTGGTCCTCTCCCCAACCAACCTGTGTTAGTACCTCCCCTGACATAGCAACTCAGTTTAACTCTTACTTCACTGACAGCATAGCTTCCATCACTAACAAATTCCCTCCATCTCCCTCTACTCTCCTCCTTACATTAGGTCCTATTACCTGTCACTCCACATTTTCCCTTCAACTGCTTTCTACTTTCTTTATCAAATCCCCCCTGTACAAGCTCAGGCCATGTTCCCCTTCTGCAGACAATCTTCCTAATCACTTTCTAAAAATGCCTTCCCTGTCTCAATAATCATTAATAAATCCATCAACGAGTCTTATGTCCCCTCCGCTGTGGAAAAAAAATCCTTTATCCTTCCTCTCCACAAAGGTGGCACCTCCGTCATCTCTCTCCCACCCAACATGGATTCAGACCAGCACACAGCACTATCACTGCTCTGCTATCCTTTAGTGACACTGACAACAAAGCTCGTGACTCAGGAAATGTTGTCTCTTCTCTGTTCTTAAATATATCCAAAGCCTTTGATACGGTCTCCCACCCCAACTCTTATCCCAACTATCTCTTCTGGACTTAACCAAAACATCCTTACAATGGTTCACTAGCTATCTCTCTAACGGATATCAATCTGTCAAATAGAACTCTAACTTCTCTCCTTACTTACCTGTTAGCACTAGGGTACCCCAAGGCTCAATACTAGGTCCACTTCTCTTCAACATTTTTACTAACTGTCTTAATACTGCCAACAAACAAGCTACCCTAATTCAATATACTGATGACTCTGCATTAATCTGCTCTGCCAGGACTCTGTCATCTACAGAGTTTAACACAAGAAGCATTCAGTTCCATTGAGTTTTGTCTCACCATCAACCATTTGCAACTTAACCCAAAAAAACTACACTTCTACAATTTTTACCAAAACACGTTTCTCCAGATGCCTCTAACTTTGCTATTACTTCTCTGAACAATACTTTAATCAATGTGGTTTCACATACAAAACTGTTAGGTGTAACTATTGAGAATAATCTTGAGTTTGACCTACATATCAGCAACATCATAAAAAATAAATAAATAAATAATTGAGAATTGGGCATGATGTATAGGGCTAAAAATTAATCTCCAGCTCCACAAACCTTCTCACCTTTAATCAACTAACATTAACTCACAAATTACTGTACAACTCTTCTTTTTCACAAACATCATCATCACTCCTTCAACACTATACTCCATCTCGTGACCTATGCTCCTGTCATAGGTATCTACTATCTATTTCCAAACCTCAAAGATCTAACGGGGTTAGTTTGTACTCTCACTGTGTTGCCAAATCATGGAATAGCATTCTAGAAGCAATCAGACTTACACCCCACTACTATTCCTTCAACTCTAGGCTGAAAGAACATCGAACCAATAATTGGATCTGCCCGTGCTCCTTGCCATCTTAGTACTCTTAATTCCCTTCTTCAACATGCTTAATAGATGTTCTCTTGATATTTCCTACTTCTCTTTCTGCTTTACCTACTTTCTAGCCTCACCTCTCTTTAATTATTTAACATTCTAATGTCCTTTCTTTATATTCTTACACTAACCTTTATCTATCCTAGAATTTGACTAAAATTTACTATCTAGTTCTCCTGCCACAAAAAAGTATATGGTTTTGATGACCTATTACTTATTCTGTTATATATTTTTCATGCATCATTAAGTAACATGCACATTAGGAACTTGTATATAATGTATGGTCAACTTTATTGAGTGCCTTTATATTTTGCTTATTTTTCTTTTATTAAATTTCACATATTGTACTACTTTGTTATTGTCTTAATATTTGCAACCATTGTCCAATTTTTTAATTCTGTTTAATGTGTACTGTGGAGCTTTTCTCCCCAGGCCGCCGCTGAAAATGGGCTCATACCCAGTCGTACTTTCTCGGTAAACAAATGTCAAATAAATAAATAAATATACTTGCTAGGGAGGAGGGAGGGAAACTTTACAGTGACCTCTTCTGAAGACCCATTGTTATACAGACTACATGGGCCCACGTGTACGACCTTTTTCAAGGAAAGTCACTGTAACAGTAAATCATAGCTTTAAGTATATTCTCATATAGCACAGATATATTTAAGGGAGGAGAACAGCTCAGAATCCAGAAATATCACATTTACTGTTTGCTGAACAGCAACAGACACTCAAGCAGCTCAGTAACTCAGTGTGGGTTCTCTTCAGACTCTCAAACTACTGAAATCCCCGAATTTCAGTAGTCCGAGACCAGAAAGTGCAGAATACCGAAACCCCAGAAGCGCGAAATTCAAAATCCCGAAGTTCGGAGATATTTAATTAGTGGTTCTGGTGTTGCAGTGTGTGAGCGGATGTTTGGAAATTTAGGTAAGTATTTGTGTTTTACGGGTTTTGGGTAGAGGCTTTAGTGTGTGTCCGTGTGTTTTGTTAGTATGATGTGTGTCTGTGATGGGAATGTAGCTTTGTGTAGTGGTGTTTTTGTGTGTTTGTTTGTGTAGTGCGACCTCGGAGTTAGTATATTTAAGTGGGGGATGTTTGGGGCTTGCCCCCCACATGGGGGGGTGCAGGGGGACTAGCCCCCCCCCGCTTATATGTTGGTAAGTGTTTGTGCATGTGTAGGGAGGTGTATGCATGTGTCTGTGTGAGCGGTATGTTTTGTACGGAAGTGCGATTTTAAATTTCGCGCTTCTGGTGTTTCGGATTTATGGATTCTCTGCTTCATGGTCTCGAGATACTGAAATTCGAGATTTCGAGATTCTGAAGTGAATCCCATAGTGTACATTTGTTAGTAAATAAAACAGTAATTACAGCATTTGCTTAAGCTGCCGTTTTATGTTACATATGAACCTTTGGTGTCAACAGTAATGTGTCAAAGTGATTTTGTTTTTATCAGGTAAAATACCTGTTATAAAGCTATGCCAAAATCTGCCCTGTCAATAGACTGCACATCCAACATGCTGTGTTAATGAGAAGGTGAAGACAATAATCCATGCTGCAGTTGCTAAAATATTTTGTGCAGAAACATTCCCGAAACATAGCTACTGCACTAGCACAAACAGCTCATAATGTTCCTCAAAGAAGCTTATTGTAAGAAATAACAAAGCAATATGTTAGCCATTTATAAAGATTCTGCAGACTGTTATTCTTTCCTTTGTTAAAAGGTATCAAAATGCCATCGGTCTTTCTGAAAGTGAAATCCCTGGTCCTTCTTGTATAGTATTTTTGCCCTCTATAAACATTCAGAACATCCAATTTTTCTGACAGTTTGTAAATATATCTAGGAAATGATTGGATTAACACTATTTTAGATACTACTTCTCATAAAAGAAAGATTTGTTTTCAGTGACACCATTTCACAAGAGTACTAAATTAGGGGGTTTACACATGAAAATCTGTAGTTCTGAAATCCTCCTGTTAGAAACAATGGCTACCAAAAATAGTTCCTTCCATGCCTGGTATTTTAACACCACTGAATTTGCTGACTCAAAAGCAGGTGGCTACACCAAAGAAATACCTTTGCAAGATTACTTCACTTTGCCTTTTATTTCTTCATTCATCTTATGTCCTCATTATAAAATTCTGTTCTAAGCCAAGCTAGCCTTCTTAAAGCTACTCTTGACATGGCATTTCTTAAAGCAATGGCCACAACATCGTAAGCATATTTCAGTTCATTTCCTGTGCCGCCTACTGTTACAACTATTTTTTGCACCCTATGTGCAACACTTATAAAAAATAAAATGAAGATTTTACTGAACCTGCTCTAAAACAGAGCCTTGATAACAAATCATGAGAGCCAAGTACTTTAGTGTTTTAAACCATATGGTTCCAGGTGAATAACCTGCATATTATACTTATTCAATGACCATAAATCCTGTAATGCTCTACCCAAAATTTCCAGTCATATAAACATTCTTGCCATATTTGTCCAGTAACCATGAATCCTTAACAAATGGGAATGAAGCTAAGGAAGTAGATGTCCCACTTTCTGTGTATATTAATAAAGACATAGTTCTGGAATCAATGTTATGTACACTGTACAAATCCTGGCTGTCTAGGGGAAATAGATACAATGTAGCAGCCATCCTTGTTGTGGAGAGCAAGGACAGAATGAATAAGAACTGTGACTACTCAACTTCAGCAATTCATTGAATGAGTAGTAAAGTAAAGGAATGATCCACTCCGCAGCTGGAAGTCTTAGTTTCTCTCCATTTGCTTTGTCTTTAGAGATAAGGGCTTACCTATAGTGTGACTAAAATATTCTCCACTGAAATTTCAAGTTTCCACACAGGAAATCTCTTATAATGGAGAATCCAAGCACTGAGAAGAATAATTTTCCATATCCAAATCCAGAGAAGGAGCAAAACAAATTTGCCTCGCACATAAATCCTCCTATTCACACGAGTTATCAGGAAGTCTTTTAGTTCTGCACTCCTGAATCTTAATAGGCATTTGTGAAGACTGATTTATTCAAAGACTGACAGCCAAAAGAAGATACCAACATATGTTTCCATTGTTTTAATACAGTTTCCTGTGTAAAATTAAAATACATTTTTAGTAAACAATTTGTAGATCAAGGAAGTTTACATCAAAAGAACAGCAGAATTAGAGGTCAAGGCACAGAAAATACCATAAAGGTGCCAGGCTCATCCTCCATTTGATCCAGCATGACTGCAGGCATCACCACATGTACTGATAAAGATGCAGCTAAGATTGTATATCTTTTAGCCGAACCAAGCTCATTGAGAAGACTCATGGTTCTTTAGACAATAACTTCCTATTAATATTTTGGGAAATTGTCTGCAATGCAGTGGTCTCCTCTTGGACTGAAAGAGATACATTTTCATTTCATTAGGTTTTGTGCAGCATCTTTAGGTGACTCCACTCTACTCTGTTAGATTTTACTAGAACATCCCTTTTGCTCTGAACATCTATACATTCCACAGAGTTCTCATTTTCAAGAAAAGCAGGAATTTTAAGAGAAAAAAAAGAGCCATATTTTAGGGGAAATGGACTGCACCTTACTACAAGAACAAGAAAAAAACAAGAAAAAACACTGATGTTTTGACAATCTCTGAAGAAATATTAATGGTCAGTAACCAGGATGTAGTATTCATGTAAAATTACTCTGGTGTCAAAAACTAAATTTATTTACTGTTAATACTCATGTTCTGTACTCTTGGGCCATAATTAAAATCAACATCTTTTGAATCTTTACTCATGAATGCAATTAAAATACAAAGAAACAGAAAAGATGAGTTTATAAATGTAAAAACAATTTATGAATGCAGTAGAAAGTCAATCATCCGAAACGTCAATTATCTGAACACAGCCTTCCAAAGTTTTTGGGTAGGAAAAATCATAAAGTCTGAATATGTAAATGTTATACGTATTCACTTGTTCATGTTTTTTGAGCTTGTAGCCTGAAAATGTTCTTTATTGTCCACTGGAATCACTGAATGGTTGAAAGGCGTACTCCTTGCATGCAGAAAAAACAAGATTTTAGAAGTTTTTTTATCCGGTTCAATTATATGTTTGATTATTCGAACTACTCCAGGTATCAGTTAGCTCAGATAACAGACTCTCTAATGTATATATTGTCCATATTGTGAATGGCACACTTTAATGTAGTTTTGAATGGCAGAAAATACAAGTTATTCTTGGGGGAGAACTTTAATATAACCTTTTACTGAATGGTGTACCTTCACTGAAGCCACGCTAAATAAACAAGATCTTGCATGACATCTCTGCACAAGGCAAGTATCAGAGAGCTATTATTAGAAATAACTTGAGAGAGTACTCCACAATCTGGTGTTCTCAAATGTGGAGGAAAAGATTTATGATCTGAAAACGCATAGTCATTTGGAAATACAATCTCCAGATTCATACAGTTCTAAAGTGAGGTTTCTGTATATCGAATAAGCAAAACTTGGTCAAAATGGAAATGTATCTCAGAAAACTGTCTATATGGAAAAGTATCAAAACTGCCATTACTGATGTGATGCAAATCAAAAAAGAAAGAATTCTTCTTCTTCTTCTTTTGGCTTTCCCAGTTAGGGATCGTCACAGCTGATCACCTGTCTGCTCATGATTGGCAGTGGAATTTTACAGTGTCGGGTTGTCAGCCCGGTGCCCAACCTTCCACAGAAGGCACACACACGCACACACTCATGCCTAGGGCCAGTTTAGAGTATCCAATCCACCTACAGCAAAAGAAAGAATAGTTCTGTAAATTCTTACCATAACCATAGATGTCCCTCTCTTCCATGTTGCAGTATTCATAATCTTTGAGTTAGCCTCTGCCTAGAGACCTGAACGTCTGTCCAGTATACAAAAGCTAGTCACTGCAAGGTATGTGGGACATCTGACATTGGCCGTAGGGTGCATGGGCGATAAAAGTGATGTCTGCACTTACTTTCCTCAGGACTGAATGCCCCAGTTGGACACCAGTGCCAGGACAGCTGCACAAGTCCCGAGTCATCCTGCAAATCTTATTCAGGGGGTAGGAGGGTGGGATAGAATATGGCAACATGGAAGAGAAGGACATCTATGGTTATGGTAAGATTCTACACAACTATTCTATGTCCTTCTATTCTAATGTTGCAGTATTCATAACCTTTGGGTGAGTACCATAGCTCAAATGGAAGAAGAAAAGAGTGGTTTGGAACTATTCTCCAGAAGTCCATGCAGGATTGCCATAAGCACAACCTGCACTAGATCTGGAGATGTGTGCAGTTTGTAGCATTTGGTGAGCGTATGGAGAGATGTCCAGGTAGCTGCTTCTAGAATAGAAGAAGGCTCCAGATGGGGCCATGGCTCTAGCAGAATGGGCTTTAATCTTTTTGTCTAAGTGTTTGCCATGGCAGGTGTAACCGATGGAAATGGCTTTGGAAATCCAGGTAGAAATAGTCTGCTTTGTCACCGCTTTCCCCAGAGCCCTGGGGTGAAAGGAGACAAATCGTTGCTCTGAAGTCCTAAGGGATTTGGTCTTGTCTAAGTAGAATTTAAGTTGTCTGTGAACATCTAGGAAATGGAGGACAATCTCACTGTCATTCTAGGGTGTGGAAAAAAGATGGGAGGTGGATACATTGGTTAAGGGACAACTCATTGACCACTTTGGGCATGAACGACAGGTTAGTCCATAGCCTTACCTTATCCTTGTGGAAGATTAAAAAGGGTGTGGTGATCATACGGGCCTGGAGCTCTGACACTCTCCTGGCAGATATCACAGCCACCAAAAGCACAGTTTTCAAAGTGCAGTATTTTAGAGAAGCTGTATTTGTTGGCTCAAATGGAACAGCAGCATGTTTGTCTAACACAATTTATGTCCCAGGGTGGTGTAACTGGCTTTCTGGGGGCCTGAGATGTAGTACTCCCTTCAGGAATAATTTCACTTGAAGTTGGGAAGCAAGTGGAGGGTCAAGAGGCAGACAAGCTGAAATAGCAGGAAAGTGGGCCTTAACAGAAGAATATGCCAACCCTGCCTGCAACAATTCACATAGACAGGACATGACTACGGGGATTACTCCTTGAAAAGGGTCTAGCTGTCTTTTATGACACCAAATATAGAGAACCTTTTCCATTTGGACAGATAGGATCTCGTAGTACTGGGTTTCCTGTCCTCCTGCAGGACATTAAGCATGTCCTCAGTGTAAAGGTGTCTAAAACAGATCAACACCGTATCACCCACAGGGTCAGATTCAGAAATTCCAAGTGGTGGTGGATTACGGATTCCTTGCCCTGTGTGAGCAGGTCCACTCTGTGAGGTAACTTGTGATGAATGCCCCTGGCTAAATGAAGGAGGAGGGGGGAACCAATGCTATCCTGGCCAAAAGGGAGTCACCAACAAGATTTTTGGTTTGTCCGGCTGAATTTTCAGTAGAACTTTTTGTAAGAGTGGGAAGGGGGGGGAAGCATAGAGAAACATCCCCTTCCATGAGACAGAGAAGGCATCCATCACCCTTGCTAAAGGGCTGGGTGTCCTGTTACAAAACTGAGGAAGTTGTCTGTTCAGAGGGGAGGCAAACAGATCTATTTGTGGTGTACCCCACCTGTGGACTATGTCCATAAACACATTCCTGCTTAGCATCCACTCATGGGATGGTGGCATGGACCTGCTCAAGGTGTCGGCCTGAATGTTCTGAGCTGATGGAATGGAGACCACATGCAGGGTGACTCCATACTGGACTGTCAATTCCCAGACATGGAGGGCAAGTCTGCATAGCAAGTAAAGATCTTGTTCCCCTTGTCTGTTCACATACCAGAGAACAGTAATGTTGCCTGTGAAAACTTCAGGTGCCCTTGCTTCAGATTGTTTTGGAGGGCCCTCACCTCTTTGATGATAATGTACTCCCTCTTATAGGGGCTTGTACATGTGCCTTAGTCCTTCAAGCTGCCGACAGTAGCCCCCCAACCCAGGTCAGAAGCATCTGTATACATTTCCTGGACTGGAGTGAAGGGTTGTAATGACAGTCCTGGGTTGAGGGAGACTTGATCCATCCACCAAAGTATCTCCTTCCTTAGGCACGGTAGGAAGGGAATGGAATAGTCCAAGGGGTGGGAGTGTTGGATCCATGTGGACCTCAAGTACCACTGAAGTCTCCTCATGTAGAGTCTTGTGAGTGGTAACATGGAGATAGTATAGGCCATACTCCCCAGGAGTCTGAGATATTCTCTTGTTGTCATAGTAGGGACATTGAGGACAGACAGTAAGTATTCCTTCAGCCTTTCCATCTTTTGGAGTGGGAGGAATGCCCTGATAACACCCGTCCTGATTTTGCAGCCCAGGAAAACTTGGTCCTTGGAGGGGTCTAGGTTGGATTTGGGAAGCTGATAGTGAAACCCAGAGACTGTGGAATACTAAGGACTGCCTGGAGATGGTTCTGTAGAGAACCATAGCAATCTGCCTGGATGAAGCCATCATCTATGGGAAAATATGCATCACTTGGACCCTGCAATAGGCTACGACTGGAGCCAGACACTTGGTGAATACCCTTGGAGCAGTGGATAGTTCATAGGTAGGTACTAGGCTATCTCTCCCAAGGCATTTATAAGCCTAGCCAGAATGTGTTGGCTTTCGCCACCCCCTTAGTTTAGTTCCCTGTGCCTCTGTCCAGCAGTGCCATTGAAGTGATCCCTGGGGTAAACTTTCTGTTTCCCATCCACTCGTCAAGGTTTCTCTTGAAGAGGGTTAGCGAGGAGCTCTGCCTGATGTAGATTGGAATCTTGTTCCAGAGCATGGGAAGTCTCTGGGACAGGAATCTATCCCTCCAGCACATCCTATTTATTGTTGTGGTGAGATTTAGATCCCTGGAGCGTGTGGCTCGAGGGGATATGGTTTTCTTTAGGTGGAGCATGTCCATCAATTCTAGGTTGGACATGGCCTTGTATGTCAGGCAGAGATCACCTCTGAGTAGGCGGCATGCAACCAAGTACAGCTGGAGTTTCTTCATTCGAGCTGCATAGGGCATCTGCTTGAGGCCAGTGATTCTCTTGGTGAGGTACTTCTGTGGTCTTTCCAGTTGTTGCAGGTGTCTTGTAAGGTACATCCCAAATGGGGTATTGTACTCTATATGATGGGTCTGATGAGTGATGTATAGAGGGGCCCAATGACCTCTCTCAATCTGGATGCAAACCCTTTTGTGATTAGGTGGGCCACATAGAAGGATTTTCTAACCACTTTGGCAATGTGATTATCAAAGGAGAGGTTACTATCTACTTGGGTCCCCAGATCCCTTATTACGTCTTCCATATTTAGGGGGCTACCACCTATGTGATAGTTTGTGGGTACTTTGTTTTTTCCATGGGGATGACTATGCACTTTTTGGCATTTAGCTTGAGGCCATGGTTTTGACACCAGGTATCTGTCTCAGTAAGACCCTTTTGGAGGATGTCTGTGTTAGCCGGAGAGCCAATTATAGCCCCTAGTTTGCAGTCGTCTGCGAACTTGGTCAGCCATTGTCCTCCTGTGCTTGCCTGTACCTCTGAGAAGTATATGCCAAACAGGAGGGGTCCTAGGACTAAGCCCTGGGGAACGCCACTTGTAACCAGTTTAGTGTCAGACCTAGCTCCCACAACTCTTACCATGTGGGTTCTGTCTATGAGCCAGTTGGCAACCTATCTCGTGAAGTAATGGTTTACATTCAGTCTGGTGAGCTTGTCTATAACACTTGAGTGGGGAATGGTGTTGAAGGACTTTGCAAGTTCTAGGTAGGCTGTGTGGACCACATTTCCCTCATCTATAGCCTTGGTAACTGTCTCAAAGAAGTCCACCAGTTTCAGGAGGCATGATCTGCCCTTAAAGTCGAACTGGGTAGGGTCCAGTGTTTGGAGGTTTCCAATGTTTCTGCACATAGAGCAATGCACATAGATTAGTACTAGGCTAACTACCCTTGCAAGCCATTTTAAGCCAAGCCAATTATCCCCTGTGAGATTCAAACCCTGTACCTTGCGTTTGTAGGGCAAACGCCTTAACCATTAGGCCATCCTCCCAACCCAAAATATATGTTCATAGGTTCGTACTAAGCTAACTGCCCTTGCGAGCCATTTTAAGCCTAGCCAATTATCCCTTGTGAGACTCAAACTCTGCTCCTTGTGTTTGTAAGGCAAACACCTTAACCATTAGGCCACCCTCCCAATTCTGTTAATGAGATCCATGATGATGCGCTCCATAGCTTTGCAGACCACGCTAATCAGGCTTATAGGGTGATAGTTCCCGGGGTCCGTTGTGGCTCCACCTTTGTGGAGTGGAATAACCATTGCTGTGCACCACTCTGTGGGCACATAGCCTGTGGAGAGGCTGTGTTTAAACAGTGTGTTTAGGTGAGGGGTTAGTTTGTCTTTGAGCTCATGTAGGACACAGCCTGTGACACGGTCCGGTCCCATTGATGCTGTGTTTATGGCTTTGGAGAGGGCTGTTTTAACCTGAGTGTCTGTTATTTTAGGGGCACTACATCCTTCTGGTATAGTTATGGGCCCTTTTGGGGGTGAGAGGGGGCTGAAGTTTGCACTGAACCTGTCTGCTAGGATGTTGGCTATATCGGTTGGTTCGGTGTATTTTGTGCCATTCTGCACTAATTCCGAGCAGATCTGAGAATTGCCACTTAGATTCTTGACATAGCTAAAGAATGCCTTGTGGTTATCTTTGGAGTCAATGGCAATTTTTCTTTCGAAGCTAGCCTTGGATGATTTTATGAGGGAACGTAGTTTCTTGCTGATACTGATCAGGGATGTCTTCCCTTCTTGGGTAAAGCAGAGAATTGAAAATGCAAGGAACCCACACAGAAGTGTAAGTATTTCCTGTATTTGGGCTTTATGGGGATATGCAGATATACATCTTTGATATCCAAGGTGGCCAGAAATGCCTAGGGCATTAACAGTGGGAATAGAGTCTGGACTGTAAGCATGTGGAAAGTGGGTACTTGAAGAAAAAGGTTGAGGTGAGATAGGTCCAGGATGGGTCTCCATGGGCTGTCTTTTCTTGAAACCAGGAAAAGTCTGGAGTAAAACCCCTTTCCCTCTTCTGAAGGAGAGACTGTTGGGAGAGGAGATTGTCCAAGACTGTTTGGAATAGGGGCAGCTGGCCCTTTGGTGGCTGAGGGGATGCCTCTTAAGGAGGGGGGGTGATCCAAACCATGAAATAACCCTTTTCTATGACAGATAAGGCCCACTTGTCTGAGGTAATGTTTTTCCAGATGGGAAGATGGTGAGAGATTCTCTGGGAAAGGGGGTATGGATTCTAGAGGAGGTGGAGGAGAAGGCAGGTAGTCACAGACTACCTGCCTTGTCCTGAAAGGAGGTTTTCTGGGTTGTAGTCTGACCAGGCCTGGAAGGTGTCTGCTGTTTCCCGGAGCTCTTTTTCCCCTAGTATGAGGAGTAGGAGCTGAAATTTCCTGATGATTTGTGTCTTAGTAGGTTAATTTCTGTGGAATTTAGGGATTGGTGACACAAACAAATGCTTCAAATCCTATAATTCGTTCCCCTTTTGTTGAAGGGTTTTGAAAAACTCTGCCACGTTGGCCCTAATAGGGCAGTATTGTGCAGGGGGACATCAAGGAGTTTAGCCCTGATATCGTCAGGTAGGGGTTGAAGCCTCAGACAAGAGTACATTCTGAGCACTGAGACAGAAGCTGCAGAGCTGGCCAAGGCCTCTGCAGCATCATAACTACATTTGATTGAATGTCTTGTTACTGAGAGGACAGGGAGATCAGGTTAGAGATTTGGGACTTAGTGGGCGAATCGTTTTGAAACCTGAGAGAATTGGGCCAAGGAATACTTACATATGTGAGTCTGGTAGCTGATGGCCCTAAAGGCCAAGGTAGCAGAGGTGTATACCTTTTCTCCCATGCGCTCCATAGTTTTACTGTCCTTATGTGTTGAAAGGACAGAGATTGAGGGTAACAGTCTGAAATAGTACCAGGGTCTGCAACAGGACATTTTATCAAAAATTTAGTTCCTACTGGGACCTTATAAAATCTGTCAGGGTGTCTAGGGGTGGGGGGATTGAAGTCAGGATTTTTAGAAGCTGCATTGAAGGTGTCTAAGAAGGCTGCAAGCACTACTGGGATGGCAGATGGTGCAGGAGTATCCATTTGTAAAAGCTCATACCACCTCTTTTGGACTTCTATTATCTTAATAGAGTCCCATTTGAAAACTTTCTCATCCGATGGTTTCTCCAAAAGTAAGGTCCTCTCCAGGGGAATCTGCTTCAGTACAGTCCTCCTCTGGGGAAGCATAACCTAGAGGGGATGGCCTTTTGAAAACGTTAGAAAGGGAATCCTCAGAAGAGGAATCTGAGGAATCTTCAGCTTAAATTGGGAGATGCTCTGAAGTCTGATGTCTAGGGCTGATAACAGGAGAGACAGCTGGAGGGGAAGCAGTCATTGAGGGTCTGATGGCCATGAAAGCATTGAATAAACTGACAGAAAGCTTGACAATGAGGCAAGCTTTCAGATGGTGGAGATACATGTTTAGTTTATTGCTTCCATTTTAAAGAAGGAACAGGCCAAGAGGGCATACAGCCTAAAGAGGGCCTAGTTTCAGACAGCTCCCTAACAGCAGAAGCACCAGTCTGGACATCCATAATGAGCTGAGGTTCCCTCTTGTCAGTACCAGATGTCTGCATAACCACCACGGATGTGCTTGGAGACCCTGGTTCTGTGGCCTCTGGAATGGCAACTGCTATACCTGTGTCGGCTGGTTCCGTATGTGCCACCATGCATACTTCGGCCACAGGGGGAACGTCGGGTGGAGGAGGTGCAGCAACAGATTCAGGCCTGGTAGCTTTGGCCTTCTTTTTCAGAGGCTCGACGGTCTGACCAGATGGCCCTTCCATAGCGAGAGCTAAATGCTTAAGTGTTTGGTTTTCTAAGTAGATATTAAGCAAGTGCATATGGCTGTGAAGGGTCTTTGGAACAAAAGACTGACAAATCACATAGGATTTATGGTAATGGTTGGACCCTACACAGAACAAGCACAATTCATGAATATCCTTATGGGGGATCTGACGTCCGCACCTACACTTTCTTTTCCTGGATGACATGAACCTGGGCAGGCATGCAGTGACCAAATCAAAAACAAGAAAAAAAAAACCCAGTGGGGTATTTAACTCTCAGAATCCAACAGCAGAAATGGCAGGATGAGCTGATGTTTAACTGGCAGCAGAGAAGTTCTGAGGAAGGTACATACAGACATCACTTTTATGGCTCACGCACCCTACGGCCAATGTCAAATGTCCTATGTACCTTACAGTGACTAAAGCTTTTGTATATACTGGCTGGGCATTTGGGTCCCTAGGTGGAGGCAAACCCAAAGGTTATGAACACTGCAACACGAGAATAGAAGGACATCGAAACACTGATTCCACAGAGTGGCTTCCCAACAGTTAATAAAAAAGGCAATGCACTTAAAAAATAAAGAAACATAAAACTAATGGAAAAAAAGCCAGTTAAATAAGTAAACATAAAAGTCAATAAGAAATGCAAAGATCCCAGATGAGAAAATTACAATAAATTTAGTCAAGAAGTAGACAAATCCATTTACAAATGAACAACAGTCAAACAGGAAACAAGGAGAGACTGGGATTTTGGATGCAGGCCTTTAAGGAGAATAACAATAATCATAAAGAATACTGTATCCAAAAAGTAGCAGAAAGTTTCCTAAGAACTAAACCAACATGGAAATGCATAAAGGAGATTCTGCCAATGGGGACGACTGCAGTAAGGGATATGGAAAAAAGGCACGAGAGGGCTGGAATTTATTGAAGAAAACTGGCAAAGGAACCAAGGTATTGGGAGCAAACAACTAGAGAAGAAAAGATGATAGAACGGGAAGGGGCCACGACTGCCTTCCTTATCAAGGATTGATATTAGAGTATAGGCAAAGAGAAAGAAATGGGGGGAGCGGGGTCCTAAATGAAAGACCAGCACTGGTAGAGTTTTTAGTAGAATTTAGAACAGAAGCTGACATTAAAAAAGGAATGATTAGTAGAGCATATAAAATACTGTATGATAACTATAAGAATCAATCAGAGAAGGTTACAAAGGATTGGGAAGATAGACTGGATAAGCATTTCACAAAGAAACAATGGGAGGATATATGTATGTCTCCCAGATATGCAACAAAATCTAGAAGATTTAGGATTTTTGCTTGGAAATGCTTACATAGATATAATCCCAAGTAGACTCCAGAGAATTTTTCCTCACGTAGATAGCAAATGTTTTAGGTGTCATGGGGAAGAAAGAGGTAATTAGGAACATTTTCTGGGAGTGCAGTGATTTGGAAGACTTTAAGGACTCACTGCAGCATGCACTGTTGGAGATGCTGGGTGGGCAAATTGGTGTGATAAAGGAGATGATTTTTCTGAGGTATAACAGAATCGGAATTGCCTAGATATGTTAAGACTTTGTTGTGTCTAACTATGGTGGCTGCCAAAAAAGCAATTACTAGAAAATGGAAATCAGAATCTAAACCAAATATATTGGAAGCAGTGAATATAGTAACATAGGTAAAACAACTGGAACTGAGATCTTTAGAAAAGGTTAGGAGCAAAGTACATACGAAAAAAATTGTAACTGTGGGAACAATACATACAGGGGAGTAATGAGGTTTAAAATAATGCAGGATTTAAATGAGCTATGTAATATTTGACTGAAAATGATTGGGTAAATTATAAGTGATGTATAATGTTTGCAACTGGGAGTGTGTAAAATGCTTGCAACTAGGATTGTTTTGGTGTGGTTTGTTTACATTTATATAAATGTATGATTGCCTATGTTATGATAATTTAACAAAAAAATGTTTCTTGTTTAAAAGAAAGGGCAGGAATTGAATTATTTATGTCATAGCAATATATGTGAAGTATAATATTTGTAAATGTGAACTTAATACAGTTTGATCACTGTTATACAAATGTAAATTTGCCTACTTCACAAGTGATAATGGGTCTAATATTAGTTCATCAAAAAATTAAGTTCAGTGACTGGCTGTTCCATCAAACATATATCAGCTAACAGCCATTCATTGAGCATTCATATTAGCAAACACTTTTCCCAGGGCAGTGGGAAACTCTCTGCAGGGTATTTTTTTAAGCAACAGTTTCAAAGCCATTTCCAAAGAAGAAAAATAACTTGCAGGATGAGATAATCTGACACAAAATGTTCAATTTATTAAACAGTATCAGTTAAATTCAACATAAAAATTAATGTGGTCCGCCAATACCAAACACTTTCTGGCTACTGTTCATTGCAATCATCACTCTGCCACCTATAAACTTTCAATTCCAGTGCTTTCCTACACCTTGACAGACACATGGCAGGCAATCAGCAGTATACTTCTCAACCTCTTACAGCAAGAAATCTGGACAAAGCCATAAATAAAAGTGGGAAAAGGCCCAAATATAGGGACAATTTTTAAATACTGTTCTTACAAACTTAGAAAATTGATAAAATAACAGGTTTTGCATTAGCTTGAATTTTCTGAAGGGTATGAAATCTGCAACTCAAATATCTGTCATTATTTTATAACTTCGGTCTTTAATGATTTACCATTAATTTGCCAGAAAACCCCAATTTTATGCAAACGGACCAAACATATGAGGCAGAAATCTGGACATTCTGCAAAAATCTGTACAGTTGAGAGGTATGAATTATTCAGCAGAAGCTGCAGCTTACCCAGCCATGAAACTAGACTTATCTATTCCTCTGTCTTTTTCTTTCTCACTCTTACTCAGCAGGTTGGTCTTTCAGACTGCAACCAGAAAAGTCATTATGTGCTCTAAAGCAGCAGGGTGGCTGCTAGTTTAGCAGTCCTGGATCACTTTGCTGAATATAAAAATACACCTTATAAATCCATTTGAATGGAGCTTTCTTGGTTAAAGGACTATTCTGTGAAACTGTAGTCTCAGTTATTGAATCCTCATCTGCCAAACAATCTTTACTAAAACTGAATGCTTCGATTTAAGCACGTTTGCAAAACTGCAAAGGTAAGACATTTTCTCCTTACCCACAGGTTTTGCAATCTTGCAATTACTGTATTTTGAAATGCAAGTGTAGCTTTTCCTTGTAAGGTGTATTGCATGTTTGCCCCCTGCAAAAAAATGCTGCTTTTGTGTAACACTGTTAAAATCATGCTGTTTAACAGTTTTGAAGACTCCCATTGTGAAGCCTGACTATGACAGTTTTAGCTATGTGATGATTAAGAGAGAGAGAGAGAATTAACAACTCCATGATCCAGGGTCCCTAACAACTTCTTCATTTTGAAATAGGGTAATGTGTATGCTGAGGGGAGGGGCTGTCTGCCAAACAAGACACTATTGCATTTCTGGCTTGTAATTTGTGCCCATTTCTGTACGTCAGTTATTTAAAAGGTTTACAATTAGATTTGTGAACCGCAGTCGATCGAGAGTGACAATGTCACGTTGCAGTTTTTCAATAGGCAGTTTTGTGAACCCAAATACACTGACTACACTACATCGCATGGGTACTGTAGTTCGAGTATTTGAGTTTGGAATTTTGAGTGATCGCAGTTCATTGAGGAACAGGGAATTAACCCATTTCATCACTGTAGTACTATCACTGAGTTGGTATATATAATTTGCAGGGGGTGCAGGGGGGGGGGCTTGCCCCCTACAAAATAGTAAAAGTGATGTACTGTTGACTCTAGAGTGTCACTGTACATTACGGTGCATAGCTTGGGTGACTGAAGTCACCTCCTGCTATGTGAAATACATCAAAGTACAGGGTCGATGTATTCAGTTTCAAGTTTCCTGCTTGTTCTCTGTTGCAATTTTCAAGATATTGGTTCAATGTTGAGGCCGATCGACGGATGCAGTTTCAAAATTTCGAAAATAAACCTATTTAAAATGTTAAAGTTCATGCATCAGGGTTAAGTTATCAGAGGGGAGCTTGACAAAAACTCCCATTTTGCAGTCATCTGCAATCATAGTTAGCCAGAGTTCTAGGTTTCCAGTCTGGAGATCAGAAAAAAGGAAGGGATCCTGCCACTGAGCCCTGAGGACTACACTGGTTACCTTCATACTTTTTGATGAGGCACCTGCCACTTGTGCTATGGGGGTTCTGTCCTTTAGCTATAATATTCACACAGGAATCTATTTTTAAAGTGTTATGCTTACTTACCATGCCAGTATAGGTTATAGTGTCAAACATCTTGGTCAGGTTAAGATATGCTGTGTGAAAAGCATGATCACTGTTGACAGCCGGTGTAACCTTCTCAAAGTTGTTAACAAATTTCTTTAGGTAGAATCTTCCCTTGACAAAGCCAGACTTCTAAGGTTCAATAAAATGCTTTGATGTGAAAGTTTATGAGGTCAGTTATAATACGTTCCATGGCTCTGCAGATGAGATTCATCAAACGGAGGAGTCTATATTTCTTGGGGATGGTGGTAGGGCCTCCCCTGTGGAGTGGCATCACCACTATAGTGTGCCAAACTATAGCTAAACTTATGCCAAACAGTTACAGTGTGGTTCTGCCATGACATTCTTACTACTGTTTATTAAACAACCAGGCATATTGTCAGACTCCATGGAAGAAGTATTTTATTGGTTAGAGAAAGCACCTTAAAGCACATGTTCCTTTGTTGCAGTAGGAGGGTTAAATGATTCAGGGATATATGGCCGTTGGAAAGGACATTAGCACTGAATTTATTTACTAGTAGATCGGTAAGACCTAATGGTCTTGAACAGGTTGTGTCATTTTGAATAAAACTGAGAAAAAATATGCAACATTGTTTTGAAGTAGCTGAGAAAGTACTTATAACTTTTCATAATATTTCTGATACTATCCTGATATGAGGGTTTTTGGATCTGCTGCATAATTTAAGGAGTTTTTAACTTTTATTTTAAATTTTATGTTGGAGGACCACCTACGAGGATTGTTTTTGAAACCCCATTCTGTTTTGTTCTGGTGGGGACTGCCAGCTTGATACATTTACCTAAATGGGTGCAGAAATCCTTTGTGAAACTATTTATTGTGTCATTGCTGGAGCTGATGCTGCCATAAGTGACTTTGAAACCTTTGTCATAGAATTTGATGAGATTAGTAAGTTTGAAATCCTTAAAATCTGAGATATTAGATGCAGGGACTTTGAAGATTTTGAAGGTGGAAAGTCACTAATTTATGATCTAAGAAGAAGGAGACACTGTGGGAATACTGAATGAAGAGGTTTTATTTGTAAAGACCAGATCAGGAATACTGTATCCTTTAGTGGGTTTGTTAACTATCTGATACAGAAACCTTTTATTAAGTTTTTGAACTTTTCGGCATGGCATACCATAAATTAGAAGCACAGGTGCTCCAGTTTACTGAGAGATAGCTAAAGTTTTCCAATACAATAGAGCTCTTGTTTACACGGATTTTGCTCATAAAGTATAATTAGGAATCTTGTGCGATTATCACAAGACATGAAGGGTTTCCTGTAACAGGCTAACAGTTTGTCCTATTTAGGATGTTTTGAAATCATAGGAGATTACTAGGCTATCAACCCGGAGGTCATTTTAAGCCCAGCCATATCATCCCAATGCAATACCATAGAAATGCTAGTCAATACCAAAGATTGGATTTAGTGGTGACTGCCCATGTCCAGGAGGGTTTGGGCGCTATCCCTGGTAAGAATTTATGGTACCACTCCACACATCCAGGTTCCTCTTGAACAGTGTCATACAGGTGCTCTGTTTCACATGAACTGGTAGCCTGTTCATAAGACATGGCAGTCACTGGGAGATAAATCGGTCCCTCCAGCATGTCCTATTTAAGTTGCAGGCCATATTTAGGTCCCTGGAACAGGCAGTCCTAGACCCATTTGATTTCCTGATATGCAACAAGTTGATTTTGGAGTTCTATGAGTTCCACTTGTGGTTTGGCATCTGCCTGGAGATGATGTGGCTTAAATATAGAAATATAACCACAGCTGCCACTGGACCTGAAAAGCAAGCACAAAACTCAGGTATGGGAAGAGTGTTTCCTTTAATTACATAAATAAGGACGTGTTCAAAATGCAGGAGGGCCTCAAGATTGGGCAACTCATTGTTGAGAATTCTGGCATTGCGTAGACACATCTTATTGTGATCAACTTTTGGGACAGATATATTTGTTACTTTCTGATAGCCATTAGCTTGCCTCTGACTAAAAAAAGACACTATGGGGGCAGCAAAAGGCTTTTGTCAGTAAGCAGAAGCCTTGGAACAAGAGATACAGGCCAATTTTTGTTAAACGAGTTGGACTGTCGAGCATCTTAACTCATGTTGACAACACTGGATCCCCATGAAACAGTGCCAAGTATTTAACTAGTTGCTAAGCCCAATTATCTTTCCTTTCCATCTAGGCATCCTTCTTGGAGAAGGAAGGATCCCACTCAGGACCAGTGTCTTGCCTGCATTTTACATAAGCATGTAGAGTTTCCACTATCTCTCTCCACATGTCCATCTGGGTTTTGTACCCCAAATCCTTCACTCCCACATAGGCCACCATAATGCTGCAGTCATATTTTGTCAGGTGAAAATGTCTTTAGAACCACTGTGATGCTAGAGATCCTGGCATCTGAAAGACAACTTACAACTACTCTACCTTTGTCCAGTTTAGTGAGTGGAGAATTGTGCCTATTTATAAATGAATCATCTATAACTAAAACATTTTCATTAGTGTAGTGGTATGTAGTACTTTATTTGAAGTGATTTGACACAATGGTGACTTTTAGCTAGTAGATGAGGTGCTGCATTTATGCTGGCACGGCCTTCTTAGATCTAGGAGGATTTAGTAAAGATTTTTCACAACCTTGGTATAAGATATTTTAATGTAATTTTGTTTAGATTGTGGAGAAAGTGTGTGCTGTTCACAGACCTTTTTTTTGTGGGAGAGAGAAGCTTCCAGGTTAGTTAAATATTTGTACCTCTGTCAGACAGAATTATTTGCGTTGACTAAGAGTTTATATGTGAGCATATAGCAGTTACAGCACTGTCTGGGGATACCACGTACTAATGGAAACAAGCAGGCTGATCTTCTGTTTTTGTCCAGTGATTTGTGGAATTTAGTTAAGAATTGCACAGACCAAATTATATTTAACTATATGCACTAGTTTACAGAGGGAGGTAATTACCTAGGTTGTCTTATGCAGATATGCACTAACACAGAATAACTGCATGTTACAAAGTGAGATACTGTAAGGAGGAAAAAGCAAACTAAGCCATTAAGAAGTAAAGGCAACTGGCTTTTGCTGCACTGTGAAAACAATGAGTGCTCTTCTTTCTGACACTAGGGTTGGGGGAGCGTCCTTCGTGCAAGGACAAAAAACGTTAGCTAAACTACCAACTGGTCTGTTTCCAAAGAGACAGCGATAAAAAGATGAGAAACAGTTTGAGTTCTGCTTTTGTGCTTGCTGCCTTTTCTTTTGTAAAGTTTTGTCTGTGTTTGACAGTGTTTGTTTTTAAGTAAGAATGGCTCTCCATACTCTCTCAAGTCTGATGTGCAGATCATTAGCTAAAAATAAAACTTGTTTCCTCCAGGTAATCTACATCTTGAATGAACTCACAGCACACATGGATAGCAGGCATATGGATCTTCTTTACACTTTTCTATATTCTGAGAGTGATAAAGTGGGAAAGGTTATCAAACTGTTGATGACAGTGTTTTTCTTTTTCTACCTGCTGTTGTTATGGCCAGGCTGGTGAGGACCTGAATGTGTCTGTCATGTAAGTCAACTTTTAATTGTCTTTAGGTCTGCAGACCCAAGTATTTGAGGGGGGGGTCTCCTTCCTGCAGCCTACATGACTTAAACTCGATCACAGTCCACTAATGGATTAACAAGGAGGGAAAAGTACTGCTGGGAAGTTAAAGTGAATGCCTTACATAACTGAAATTTGTGCATGCTTGTAAGTGACATCAATTTCTGAAAAATTATTATGAGGAACAAACAGCGTTTGAAAACGCAAGTAAGATACAGGACAGGTTAAATATCAAAGATGAACTTCAGTCATAAAAAAGCATTTATCACTGGCAAACAATAACATATTGGCAGCACACTACAGCAATATGGTAGATGGAAATAAAAAATATCAGAGATAGAGAGCGAGAGAGAGAGAGAGACAGACATTCAGACAAATGGACAGAGAAAATTGCAAGCAGCATATACCATAAAAACAAGGCACAAATTATAATTCTATGGTGTAATAATTTGGCCAGCTCACAGACAGCACAAGTCTCATTTACATTTTTTTACTTCAACATGTGTTTCTTATTTGATACTAAAAATAGCATTGCTTCATCTTAAAACACTCTGTATTCCAATGAATATCTGAATGCATTACTTAATCATGCTTTGTACAATGTCAATGAGCAGCACAGTTTATCGGATTTCTGCCTCACAGCTCTAAGGTCCACTGCTGAATCCTGAACTCTGTACACTGTGGAATTTTGCAAGTTCTCCTCATGTCAGTGTGGGTTTTCACTGGGTACTTTGGTTTTCTCTGATCTCCCAAAAAATGCCAGTCGATTACCTGTTTTAAAATCCACATATGTACTGTATTTATCCTTGCTGTTGTGGCTGGAATGGGTCTGTGAAAGGCCAATTCACTTAAACAAATGAACACAATTAAATTTAAACAAAAAAAAAATCAAGCAAGATGCACACGGGAAAAACATGAAATACATGTAAAACCTTCAGATCTTTTGACTTGAGAGAACTACTACCCTTCACAAAGAACTTTCATTCCTACTACTCCTATAGCAAAAGGCACCTCATATTCTCTCCCCCCAGCAACTCATACCAATTTGTTGCTGTCAATAATCAGGACAAGTTAACATTCAACACTGAAAAACACGTTTTTTAATGGAGAAGGGCTGCATAAAATTAATGAGAAACAGTGAGAGATGTTTCCACTTTTAGAGTGAGAAAAACTCTTTAACAAGTTGCAGTTCCTGATAGTACATGAGCCTATTATGTTGATGGTTCCTAGAAGTCAGATACAAAACACACAAAATTTCATCCACACTATTTCCTGCGGTGTGTAAAAAATGTGACCAACCATCCCAGGTTTTCCAGGACAGATCCAGTTTGGTAGTCTCTGTCCCAGAATCCCAAACATTGTATTTGGGACACAGAAATGTCCCAGTTTAGACTGTTCAGTCTGAATGGTGACCTGGCTTCCCAGGGTGGCCAGTCCCCTGCTTTCCCATCCTGAGCAGCTCTGGGAACTTTGCAATTTTACGGGGATGCCAGTGGGTATGGGGTAAGGTTGGATGCCTTTGCTCTGGCAGGAGCCTTCCAGGCCCTACCACCATCCGTCTGTTGCTCTCTCAAGGACTTCTGTTGTGGGGGGCTCTGCCTGACCTCACTCACCCAGGCAAGAGTTCTCTAGGCCCCGCACCCATCTGCCCGGCGCTCCCTTACTGACTTCTGTCAGGGCCAACCCCTACAGGCCTCCCCTTCGACCTGGCCAAGAGACTTTCCCTGGCCGTGGTCCCCTATATCCAGGGAGTCTGCTGCCTCCATGTCTCCTGCAGGCTGCCAAATCATGCTGGATCACTCATGCCCTCACACCCTCTCAGGGGAGTTTCCCTCCAATCCCGTCTGCCCCTCCAGAACTCCCCTCGGCCACTGAGGGGCAGATCCTCTCTCATGAAGGCTTTCAAGTCCCCCTGCTTTCCCATCCAGAGCAACTCTGGAGACTTTGATATTTTTCAAGGATCCCGTCAGTTATGGGGTGAAGTTGGATGCCTTCACCCTGGCAGGAGCACTCGAGGCCCCTCTGCCGTCTGCCCTGACACTTCCTCAAGGACTTCCAGCATGGGGAGTTCTGCCTGACCCCACTCACCCAGGCAGGAGCTCTCCAGGCCCCGTCACTGTCTGCCAGTCACTCCTTTAAGGACTTCTGTCATGGGGCAGCTGTGCCTGACATTGCTCTCCAGGTCCTGCTTCTGTCTGCCCCAGTGCTCCCTTAAGGACTTCCATTGTGGGGAGTTCTACCTGACCCCCCCTCACACAGGCAGGAGCTCGCCCAGCCCTGCCACTATCTGCCTCTCTCCTCCTTCCAGACTTCCGTCCCATAGGGACCATGGTCCGTATCCCCTCACCCAGGTGGGAGCTGTCCTGTCCCAGTCATTTTCCACCTCTCTCTTCCTTCCAGACTTCCATTGGGATGGACCTCTTCCAGGCTTCCACTTCTATCCAGGAGAGAGAGCTCTATTCCAGGGTTACATATATCCTGACTGCTGACAAATCATGTAGTGTCACTCATTCTCATGGAGCCACTCAGGGGAACTTCCCAGGCTCATGGAACTCTGCTGGGCCGTGAAGCCTCAGACAGTCCCTCATCCAGACTTCCATGACACTGGTTCTCTCCTTTGACTTTCACCTAGGGCTTTCAAACTCACAAGGGAGATGGCCCTAGGTCCCCCCATCTCTGTGCTTTTTGTGGCACACCCCAGTCTCTCTCCGCCATGGTGCCAGGCACTGACAAATGTGCATCGCTTCGATCCTCCTGGCATGTGGCCTCTTGCCTCCTAGGTGGTGCCGTTCCCAGAGTGGCATCCCTACAGTGCCGGATGAAGGACGGAAGGCAAAGCTGCCGGCCCCAGTGTGAGATGACATGGTGGCCCTATCTCCACTCCCATGGGGGCCTGGAGAATGGAATTGCAGACCTGGCTTCCCAGGGCTGCCCTCAAGTGTCCCAGTTTAGGTCCTGCAAAAAAAATGGTTACCTTGATGTAAAACTATATGTAGAATACCTGGACACAGATTCTACCCAATTCACTTACCTCAGAGGCATGCTATGCAATGGCCTGGCATATTGGTGTCTTACAGAAAATTATATTAAGGCACTTGTACTACATACTATGCCAGAAAACCACTGCACCAGCTCCACTGCAACATGGACATGACTTTTGCTTCTATTTTTACAACTTCCAACACACGTAAAAACAGCATGCTGCAAATCATTTCAAATACAGATTAAGAAAATGTAGACACATTCAGCCAATCATCCACTAATTAAAGACAGGAGTACACAAGTTAACACTGACAGTAGGCATGTAATATATTACTAAGTCCAGACAACTTGAAAACATTTGCCCCCAAGCCATAGATCAAGAAGGGGAGACCTAGACACAAAGGAAGTCAACATCAGCTCACAAAATAAGGAGGCAGCCACCTACAGTATGGAAGACAAGACTCTGAGCTCAGCGTGACTGACAGCCCCTTACCACTGTGAAAGGACCCGGTAATTCCAGACTGCAGAATGATGCTGATAACATCAAGGGGAAGGAGTTCCTTATGTGAAGACCACTCTTTCAAGGCCAAGTTTGAGAACCTCTGCTAAAGAGCATCTCATGTGAATCAAGGGAAAAGTCACCCCCCCCACCACCTTTCAACCACCTATACACACATATGCTAGCCAGGCACCCAAGGTGACCCAGAGTGAAAAGCAGCCAGAAAGCAGATAGATCCAGGTCTACCCCAGTAACTCTTCCTCAGAGCCCATGAAATGCACCAGGGAAGTTCTCTTCATGGGCCTTCAAAGCAGAGAGAAGTGGATTCCCTGGAGTCAGACCCTAGAAAGTACAGTTGTGTAAAATCTTACCATAACAGTAGATGTTCTTTCCTTCACTGTTGCAGTGAAGTGTAACATCTGGGATTCTCTGCCTTGGCAGCCCAACGTCCGGCCAGTATGCAAAAGTCTATTGTTGCTTTAAGTCAAGCCGTAAGTCACACACATGCTTCTCACATAGGGTACAGCATAAAGGTAACATCCGGACATACCATCCTCAGAACCAATAGCCCAACCAGGAATGTCAGTCCAAGGAAAACAAAGAGGTAACCAGTACATCCAGGAGGGAAATGGACCAGGGGGAGTTGGGAGAGAGTGAATACTGCAACAGTGAAGGAAGGGACATCTACCATTACGGTAAGATTTTACACAACTGTACCCTGTCCTTCCATTCACTGTTGCCATATTCATAACTTATGGGAGAGTGCCAAACCTCAGGAAGAAACTTGGGAGGAGGAAGGACCAGCAGAGTCCTCTAGGAAGCCATGAAGCATGGCCCTAGCAAAACCAGTTTTAGCTCTGGAGATTCCACCCAACTTGTAGTGATTGACAAAAGTATGTACAGAAGTCCAGGTAGCTGCTTCAAGAATAGAGTTAGTATCCAACACCTTGAAAAAAGCACCAGAAGAAAATACTGCTCTAGTAGAATAAGCCTTTACAGAAGTAGGAAGGCTCTTACCATGAAAAGTATCACAAAAATAGTCTGAGTTACAACAAGAAATGATTTGCTTGGATAATGCTAAACTAGGGACCTAGGATGAAAAGAAACAAACTGATCAGATTTTCTAATAAACTTAGTCTTATCCAAATAAAATCTGAGTTACCTATGCATATACAAAGTATGCAACACCCTCTTACTAGCAGATTGCAGACAGGAGTAAAAAATGTAGGCAAATGAATAGACTGATTAAGCGACAACCCGTTAACCATTTTGTGCATAAAAGAAGGATTGGTATGCAAAAGACTGCCTGTCTTTAAGAAACACCAAAAAAGGAGGACAAGCCATGAGGGCTTGAAGCTCAGACACCCATCTGGCAGAAGCAAGGGCCAACAAAAGAACAGTCTTCCAAGAGCAATACTGCAAGGAAGCTGAAGCAGCAGCCTCAAAAGGAGCCTTAGTCACCTCCTTGCAAACAAAATTAAGATCCCAAAGAGGAGGAACAGGTTTCCTGGGAGGCCTAATATTAAGGACACCTTTAAGGAATTGTTTAGCTTCAAATCTATAAGCTAAAGGAACAGATAAAGACAGACAAGCAGCGATAGCTGATAAGTGATCCTTAACAGAAGAATAGGGCAAACCAGCTTTGGGCAATTCACACAAATAAGAACCAAAGGAACAGTCACAGTAAGTGGGTCCAAGTTATGACAGAGACACCAGACAGAAAACTTCTTCCATTTGGATAAGTAGGATTTCCTAGTATTGGGTTTCCTGGCCTCATGCAGGACCCTAAGCACGTCCTCTGAAAAAAAATGTGTCTATGTGGAATCAAAATCCTATCACCCACAGTGTCAGTTGAAGAGTGGACGGGGTGGATGGATGAGCGATCCCTTGTCTTGTGTGAGTAGGTCCTCCCTGTGAGGTAACTTGTGATGACTGCTATTGGCTAAATGCAGAAGCGGGAACCAATGTTGTCTCACCAAAAAGGGAGTCACCAACAAGATTTTGGCAGGGTCTTGTTGAATTTTGAACAGGACTTTTGGAATGAGAGGAAGGGGAGAAAATGCATAAAGAAACATCCCCTTCCAAGAAAGAGAGAGGGAGTCCACCTTCCACACCACAGGACCTGTGACTCTGGCACAAAAAAAAAAGGAAGTTGTCTGTTCAGAGGGGAGACAAATAGATCTACTTGAGCAGTACCCCACCGGTGGACAATGTCCAGAAACACATACCTGTAAAGCATCCATTCATGGGATTGAGTTAAGTACCTGTTCTGAGTGTCTGTCACAGTGTTTTGACCTGAAGGAATGCAAACCGTCTGAAGAGTCACTTGATACTGGCCAGCAAGATCCCAAATCATGAGTGCCAACTGGAAAAGAAGGTAAGAGCTTGTTCTCCCCTTGTTTCTTTATATACCACATCACTGTGGTACTGTCTATAAATACTTTGAGAGGTCTTAGGGAGAAAAGAGGATGAAAAGCCTGAACAGCCAGCAGAAGGGTTCTCATCACTTTGACACTTATGTGCTCCTTCTGCTGAAGAGGCGACCACACCCACTATACCTTCAGGGAGCCAAAAACTGCTCCCCATCCCACTCCTTAAGCATCTGTGAACAGTTCCTGACAGCGAAGAAAGGGATGAAAAGAAAACCCTGGATTTAGAGAAAACTTCTGGATCCACCAGTGAAGTTCCTTTTTGACACAAGGAAGAAGATGAACATGTTAAAGCCAAATGACTTCAGAAACTACTGAAACTTTCTCATGTGGAGTTTGGCCGGAGGAGCATAAGAATGGTAGATGCCATGAAACCCAGAGTTGTCAGAAACTCCGTGTCTGTAATGGAGGCTAGAGGAAGAAGAGTTTGCAAGAAGGAAATGAGAGTTAAGGCCTTGGAAGGAGGCAGGGATGCCAGCATAAGCACAGTCTGTTTCCTGCAACTTAAAAAAACATAGTCCTGTGAAGGAGTCAGAGAAGACTTTTTGAAGTTTATTGTGAACCCCAGGCTCTGAAGAAGAGAAATGGCAAAATGAAGATTTTGCAACAGGATCTCTGGAGAGGAGGATTGAATCAGCAGGTCATCCAAGTAAGGAAATGCTTGAATCCTCTGAAGCCTGTAAAAAGCAATCACAGGAGCAAGGCATTTGGTGAATACCCTTGGGGCAGTTGAAAGGCCAAAGGGCAAAGTAGAGAACTAAAAATGCCAGGAAGCAACACAGAAGCACAAAAACTTTCTGAAAAGGGGATGGACAGGAATATGGAGATAAGCATCCTTAAGATCTAGAGACACCATATAAGCCCGAGGAAGCAAAACAGGAAACAAAGTCTGAAGAGACAACGTTTGAAAAGTGGGCACTTTCAGAAAGGTGTTTAGATGAGACAGGTCTAGAATTGGTCCCCAAGTAACCTCTTTTCTGGGAACTAGAAACATTCTGGCGTAAGCACCCCCCCCCCTCATTTTGGGACACAGACACCTCTTGAATAGTACCCTGAGTCAAAAGGGCTCAAAGTACTTTTGGGAAAAAAGTGAGTTGTTCCCAAGGAGACTGAGGAATGCCCATAAAGGGGGGATGGGATTTCCACACCATGAAATACCCCTGGCAAATAATGGACAGAATCCCAAAATCTTGAGTAAAACAGGAAGAGAGAGAGAGAAAGGCGAAGAGAAAGGGGAATGTGGCTGGGAAGAGACAGAAAGTTAGACAGCACCTGCTTTATCTGGAAAGGAAGACTTCTTAGTCCCTGGCGTTTCAGTAGCCTTAGCAGGAGGAACCCATTTGCCACTTTTTTTTTTGCCCTTAGTAGGAGGGAGAGATTGCCTGTGAACAAAAGCAGGCTTACTGGGATGGTTTCTTTGAAATTTAGGCACAGAAGAGACAAACATGTGTTTGACTTCCTGTAAGGCCTTCCCCTTATCCTGAAAGGACTTAAACACACCAGGAGCAGCTTCCCCAAACAAGTGTTTGTTATCAAGTGGGGCATCCATCAACTTAGCCTTGACATCATTAGGCAATGTCTGAAGTCGAAGCCAAGAATAACTCCTCATCACTGAACCAAAATCAGCAGCCCCAGACGAGGCATCTGCTGCATCATAACTACACTTGGAATGATGAACCAGCTTTGAGGAAAGTCCCTAACAGGAAAAGAGCAGATTTTTTACCCTCAGAGTCTTGGAGATCAGAAATAACCTGACAAGCTTGAGAAAAAAGAGCCAACACATAAATGGACATATGGGTATGACAATAGTCCTAAAAGCCAAGGTGGCTGAGGTGTAAATCTTCTTACCTAGCTTTTCCATGGTTCTGCTGTCTTTATCAGAAGGAACTAACCTTGGCAAAGGAAGCAAATGAAAGGGATTGTCAGAGGCTGCAAACACCACTGAGGGGTCAGCAGCAGGACATTTGTACAAAAAAGTTTTTTGGTAGCAGGGGGCAGAGAATCAGGAGCTTTACAGGCATTGAAAAATGCATGCAACAAAGAAGCCAAAACAAGAGGAATAGCAGAAGGTTTCAGATATTCCATCTGCAGCAACTCATAGTACCACTTATGGATTTCAGAGACCTGAGCACAATTCCATTTATAAAACTCCACCATCCTGGAGATTGTGTCCCCAAAAGAAATTTCTTTGAAGGGAGTATCAGGACTGTTAGATTCATCTTCCTCTGAAAACACACATCAAATGAGCCAGCAAACTGTTACCTGAAAGTAAATTTATTATAAAAATAAAAAAGACATATAAACAACACACAACCAGACCGGTTTCGGCTGGAACAAAACCCACAGCCTTCCTCTGTGTAAAATCAAATAATCAGATGTTGCTGTTTAAATACATACAACTAAAAGTTCATTGGTTCAATCTAAAATTGTTCATTTAAACCATGCGGAAATAATCCACCTAATTTGACAACCCACTTTTTTCCTTTGGAATTTAAAATAGAGTGCCAACCTGTTTTGTTGCTTTTGTTACCTTTTATGACATCAATTACCATAAAGGAAAATTTTGCAGTTTTGTGTAACAGATGATGTTTGTATAAAGCATTATTGACCTTTTTGTTTTTGATATTACTTACATGTTCAGATATTCTGAGTCTGAGAGGACGTGAAGTTTGCCCAATGTGGAAGGATCCGCAAGTGCACGTAGCCAAATAGACCAGCCAATCACTGCTGCAGTTGGCAAAAAAATTAACATGATAGACTACAGCAGAATTCCGACTGGTGAATTGTTTGGATTTACTTACTTTGTCACAATTAGTGCAATGACCACTTGGAAAGCAACCAGTCAGAGGTTCCCCTGTCAGAGTAGTCTGTAGTAGCTGTGACTGTCTATTGTCATGAGAGTGTTTATAGTGATTGAAGCAGCCACCTAAGTTTTTGCCTTTCCGAAATGAAAAAAGACATCTGTCTGGTATGATGTTTGCCGATTCATGATCACATTGTAAAATATTCCAGTGTCTATGTATACTGTGGATGAGAGTATCTGTATTTCTAGCATAAGTAGTAACAAACCTGATGGGTTGTGATTCAGTAGTATTGTGCTCCTTGTAACATAACAAATCTTCCCTCTTGAATGTATCAACCAAATTACTGGCTTGCAGAACATGCCCCATTTTCTAACCCCTAGATCTGAACCTGTTTGTGAGATCTTTTCTCTGTTTCTGAAAAGAACATTCATCAGAACAGATATGCTTCATCCTGATGAATTGGGATTTCGGAATGTTCCTGGCAATATGTGGTGGATGAAAGCTGGAAGCATGGAGGATGGTACTGTATTCAGGATACTTTCTAAATACCTCAGTGCTTAATGTATGATCTGGTAACCTATTAATCAGTACATCCAAAAAGGTGATACTATTGACATCATAGTGCACCGTAAACTGAAGGCCCCATTTGTTGTCATTGAGATACATTAGAAAGTCAGATAGTTGATGGATCTCTCCTTTCCATACCATCCAGCAGTCATCCAAATAACGTCTCCAAATATCAATGTATTCAAGAAAAATGTTGTTATGGCTGTTGTAAATAATGTGCTTTTCAACAAACGCCATACACAAATCAGCATAGATTGGGGCAAACGATGCTCCCATTGCTGTACCCTTTGTTTGCCAATAGCAAATGTCTTGATAAAAGAAGACGTTACATGTTCTGCAAGACCAACCAAAATTTGATTGAAATCAGAGTGGTATAAGCCGGCAAATTCCAACCAATAGGTCAAGGCTTCCAAACCTCCTTGATGGGGAATGTTAGTGTAAAGGGCACGTACATCAAGTGTACACATTAACCAGTCTGGTTCTACCTGGGTAATCCGAAATGATTTGTAAAAAGTTGATAGTATCCTGCAACCGTGACCGTACCAGGGATAACAAAGGCTTAAGATGTTTGGTAAGATATAATGATAACGGTTCAGTGATGTAACCTCTGCCTGAAACAATGGGTCTACCTGGAGGATGCACTGGGTCCTTATGTATCTTGGGTAAAAAATAAATATATTGATTGGCTGAGTCCTGGATCATGAGCTGATGCATTACGTCAGTAGCAATAATGCCTTCGTTCCTTGCACTGGACAAAAAGTCATCAATCTGTTTTTTTTAACCTAAATGTGGGACTGATCACCATTTCGGAGTAGTATCTGTTGTCAGAAAGTTGTCTTTTGACCTCATTATCATAATCGGACCAATTTAAGACAACTACTGCCCCACCTTTATCAGCAGAAATTATGACTATGTTGCTGTTGTTCTGTAGTTCATTGATGGCTTGTTTCTCACCAATGTAATGTTGTTAGATTTGTACCGTATCTCAGACCTAGAAAAATGTAGATCGTTGAGTATACTATTCTGAAATTGATGTACAATAGGATGCATGGGAGGAAGGAAACGTGATTTGTGATAAATAAATTTGTCTTGACTATAATTACTATCCATATCATCAAAGTGCAACTTCAAATTCAACATTCTACAAAAGGACATGACATCCTGTGCTAATACATCTTCAGATACCATGAAACCCGGTATAAATGTAAAACCTTTATTAAGAACAGACAAATGTATGGGTGACAGCACAAAGTCTGATAAGTTTAAAACATTCACATTTGGCATCACATTTACTTTTGCATTGCTAGTTTCAGTAAGCTCTGTATGCTGTTTATTTTTCTTATGTTTTCTTCCCCCTTGTTGATACAGTCCAAAGGAGAAGGAATATGGAAAGAGTAAGCCAGGGATTCCTCATCAGAATCCAACTCCTCCTCAGTGGAATCCTGTTTTCTGGCCCTTTTAAGGGGAGTAGAGGACCAAGGAGGCACTGGAACAGAAACCCCCCTGAGGAGGTTTTAATGCCATCAAAGCATTAACAAATCCTGAGTGAAGGCCTGCCACTCACTCTGAGGATCCCTAGGAGCAGGAGAGACATGTTTAGCTTTTTTGGTTTTTCCTAAATGGGACATCTGCCCTGTAAAACGTAGAAGGCTATGACCCAGGATGACCTTTCAATAACAGTAGTTGGGACTTCTTCCCTAACTAAAATCTGAGAAACACCCCCTAGGCTCCTCAGAAATAATCAACCGTGGTTCCCCCTGACCGTCCAAAATGGACGTCTGCAAATCCTCATTGAACATGTTGAAAGCTGGAACTCTGCCAGCCTCCAACCCAGTCACGGCAGAAGAATCAGACAACAAAGCCAGGCAAACCTCTGGGTTCTCAATGACCATGGGAGAAATGTCTGGTGGAGGCCCTGGCATTTACCCTTCCTGGATGATGTGAGCCCCCAGAAGCAACAAAAAGTTAATAAATGTCAAAACCCCAATGGGGCATTTATTTGCAGTAGCTTGGAAACCAGCAAACAGAACGTAGTTATTCAGACCGATGATTGAGATATGCATTCTGGCTGGCTGCAAGGACATAGGCATTCAGACTGAATCGAGAGATGCATTCGCACTGGCAGCAAAGAAATTCAGAGGATGGTACCTCCAGATGTCACCTTTATGTCCTACACTATGCAAGGAGCTGTGTGATGTACAGTGTACCTTAAAGTAACAGTAAGCTTTTGTATACTGGCTGGACATCAGACTGCCAAGGCGGGGAATCCCAAAGGTTACAAATACTGCAACATGTGAATGGAAGGACATTTAGAGGATCTAGTTATTTCAGCCCCCCCCCCCAATCATCAAGTAGAGTGATAAAGTATACATCTGGAAGGGAGGAAGGAGTTAACAGTGGCACCCCACAGTTAAGCACTCATCAACAGCACCACTGCACTAGCATACACAGCTGAAGTCCATTTAATGCAGACTTCAGTGAGCTCTGGAAAAGGTCAGAACATGCTTGACTTTGTAATGCTTGAAAAGAGAGGAGGAGACCTGGTGCTATCCAGGCATCCAGTGCCCACAATTCATATTTTAATACATACAGAAGTAGGAATTATGAGGGATGGATCAGTCTTTTTCTCCTTGGGGGTAAACCACCTCCCCAGGAATGCATTCAGAAAGGACCACAGCCCATCTCCTCAACCAATTCATGTCAAAGAGGGGCATCCAGGAGAAGAGTCTAAAACTCACCCCCACAATGGATGACATAAGCTAAGTTCATATGTGCAGGCAAACTGTTAGGGATGTAACCCTAGCTGGAGTATCCCTTGCATCCAAGGAAGAGTGATCCTGGTGAGGACCTGCCAAGGTCACTGAGAACCATGAAAAGAAGGGACGCCGTTATCTTTGATCCAGGAAGGGAATAAAGGTCTTATACACCCAGCTTTACCAGGAAGGACTGAAACCTGAAAAAATGGAAAGGAAGACTGAGTGCATCAGAAGACTGCACCTTTCTGCTCAAGCTATCCATCATTAGTGACATCCTTTCCATGGCTTAAAGAACAGTGCATTTGTCCAAAGGCTGAAGCATTTATGCATAAAATTTGGACTTGATTGCCTTCTTACAGGCATAGAACATTGTTCATTGCATCTGCCAATATTCTGTACAGGGAAGATGGCTACCTTCAGAAACAGAAATGATACATACAAAGCCCTCCTGTACAGACAGCAGCAAGAAGTCTCTCTCTCTCTGTTAAAAAATGTAGTCAACCACAACTATGCAACCTTGTTTAACTGAAGGTAAACCAGAAAATGCAGTTGTGCAAGAACTTGCCATAACACTAAATGTCCTACTGATCGCTGTTGCAGTATTCCAAACTGTTGGGTTATCTCACCAAGCAGCAAATGTTGGGTTATCTCCCCAAATAACCTGGACATCTAACTGAGGTACCAAAGACAAAATCTTCCAGAGTCATATGTCCATTGTATGATACAAGCCGTGGGCATAAATGTACATAAGTATATGTATCAACATAAAATCTCAGACTATCTCCAAACCAGGAAGTCTGTAGACACCTAAGGAAACCAGAGTAATAGCTCAACTAAGAGGGAAGGGGGCAGAAAATGGTTCCTCCTCAATCCTTGAAAGAGATAAACAAATGTAGAGAGGGGGTTGGCAGTGTGGGAAGGAATACTGTAACAGTGATCAGTAGGACATCTACTGTTATTGTAAACTCTTTCACAACTGTATTATGTCCTCCCTTAGTTTACGGTTTCAGTATTGCCAACTGCTGGGTGATTCCCAAAGCTCAATTAGTCTAAAGGGTGGTCGGATGAGACACATGACAGCTGTCAAGAAGTCTAGAGATGACTGATCTGGAGAAGGCAGCTCTGGATTTAGGAAAGGCAAATTCTGTAATGCTTGATAAAAGTATGCACTGAGGACCAGATAGCTGCATCTAGGAAAACTCTCGAGTCTAATATCTGCATCTAGGAAAACTCTCGAGTCTAGTCCCCTTGTAAAAGGCTCCAGAATAAGTCGCTGCTCTGGTAGAATGTGCCCCTTCATCAGTGAAGATAAAGATTTGTCATGGTGAGTATAACAAAATGAGATGGATTTTGAAATCCAGTTAGCAATAGTTTGTTTTTAAACTGGTCTACCAAGCTTGGTTTCTTGGAAGGAGACCAACAACTTTTCAGTGTTAAGGACTGACTTTGTCTTATCTACATAGAATCTGAGTCTATGAAAACCCAGTAAGTGCAGGATCCCCCCTGCCATTTGTGGGTTAAGAAAGAAAGTAGGGAGATTGATGGCCTGATGGCTATCTCATTCACCATTTTAGGCATAAATGAGGGACTGGCCCTCAAAGATACTCTTGTCATTATGGAAGATAAGGGAGGGTGCCATCAGGGCCTGTAGTTCAGAAACTCGTCTAGCCGAGGTAAGGGCAAACAAGTGCATGGCTTTCCAAGTACAGAATTTGAAAGAGGTAGAGCCTTCTGGCTCAAAAGGTGGAAGAGTGAGTTTTTTCAAAACAAAGTTAAGTTAAGGTCCCAGGAAAGTGGAAAAGCTTTCCAAGGAGGTTTTACATGGAGTTCACCCTTCAGAAACTGTTATATCACTAGTCTAGGCAAAAGAAGGTCGAGAGGTAACCAAGCAGAAAAGGTCCAAGAGGTGTGCCTTAACCGAGCAGTCAGCTTTTAGGAGCTCACACATATACGTCCAGGAAAATAGGAGCAACTGTGTCTGTTGGTCATGTTTATGAGCATGACACCAAATGGAAAATCTTTTCCATTTAGCATTCTAAGATTTCCATGTTGTAGATTTCCTTGCCTCCTGAAGAACCTGAAACACATCCCCAGAAAACTGGTGTCTGAAAGGGCTCATAATTCTATCATCTATAACATCAGGCTGGGAGATGACAGACTGGCGCGAGGAAGAAATCCCTTCTGTTGTGTGAGCAAGTCAAGTTTGTGAGGTAACTTGTAGTGATGACCACTGGGTTAAGTTGTAGAGAAGGGGAAACCAATTCTGCCTTGGCCAAAAAGGAGTCATCAGTAGGGCCTTTGGTTTGTCACTCTGGATCTTTACTAAGACCTTTGGGAGAAGTGGAAGAGTAGCGAAGGTATACAGGAATCTCCCTTTTCAATAAAAGGGCATGGCATCCATTCTCCAGGCTTAAGGACAGGGGGGAAAACAGAGGAAGTTTGCTGTGGACAGAAGAAATAAGTCTATCTATGAGATACCCCATTTGTGGACTATATCCAGGAACACCTCCCTGTTCAGCATCCATTCATAGGTGCATATTTCTATACTAGGATAATAACAACCAAGGCCTTTATAAGCCTAGCTGTACAATCCAGCCTAACTGTGTCCTTATATTTCATGGGCATTTATTAGAAGGGGATATGTTATTTAGGACGTTTCAAGAGGTTACATTTGGGGGCTATGTTAGTTTGAGAACTACAGTCTGCCTCTGTCTATCAGAGACATGAGGGCCAGACCCAGAATGAATTTCCAATTTCTCATCCATTGGCTATGGTTAAATTTAAATTGGGTTAGGGATGGACTCTGCTTTACATGGATAGGAAGCCTATTCCAGAGTATGGGTATCCACTGAGACACACACGTCTCGCCAACAGGTCCTATTTATGTCACAAGAAAAATTTAAGCTGGGATCTAGTGGTTCTCATGCTGTTCTTTTTGCATATGTGCAAAATGTCCATAAGATCTGGATCTGGGAAGACTTGCATGTCAGGCATAGATCACCTCTCAGTTACCTGTAGGAAACAAACTACAGAGATAGGGCTTTAAGTATACGGCAATGTGTTTATAACCTGGATTCTCTGGGTAAGGAACTTTTAAGGGCATTCCAACTGCTGTATATGTCTGGTCAGGTACATGCCAAAAAGGGCATTATATTCGATGATGGATCGGATATGGACTGAATAAAGTGGTACTATGACTTCCTTTTACCTGGATCCCATGCCCTTACTTATAAGTTAGGCAACATAGAATGATTTTTCTTACTACCTTGGCCACATGTTAGTCAAAGGCCAGATTACTATCTATATATGTTCCAAGATCCCTGACTACCGGATCATCTCTTAAGGGTGTCTTATCCATGCAGCAATTAGCTTGGGTGGCATTTTTCCCTCAAAGGCACTACAATGCATTTCTTGGCATTGAGTTTTAGTCTGTGACTCTGGCACTAGTCATTTGTCTGTGTTAAACTCTATTGCAAGATGTGCATGTCATGGGTGAATCTACGACAGATTTCAATTTGTAGTCATCTGTGGACTTGGTCAGCCAAAGGCCCTTGACATTAGACTTTACCTCCAAGAAGTAGATGCCAAATAGGAGTGGTCCCTAGCACGGAACCCTGAGAGATACCCCACTGGTGACTAGTCTCTTAGTGGAGGTGGTATCACCAATCCTGACATCCTGGTTCCTGTCTGTGGGTCAGCTGGCAACCCAGTGAGTTATGTACGAGTTTATGCCCAGTTTGGCGAGTTTGTCAACTAGACTATAATGGGATACTGCACTGAATGTGTTAGCCAGGTCCAGGTAGGTGATAAGTACCATCTTCCACTCACCTATTGCCTTGGTGACCCTCTCAAAGTAGTCCACCAGTTTTAACAGACATGACTTTCCTAGACAAAGCCAAACTGGATTGAGTCCAGTGTCTGATGGCTGCCTATGTCTTTGCTGATCATTTCCATTATAATCCATTCCATGGCTTGCATATTAGACTAGTCAGACTAATAAGTCTGTAGTTTCTGGAGTTGGTTGATGGACCACTCTTGTGAAGTGGGATAACCACTACAGTCTTCCATTCCCGTTTCTCATGGTGCAAAACCTATTTTGAGGCTACAGCTGAAGTGATTCAATTGGTCCTGATAGGTCATGTTTCAAGCTATTTAGAAGACACCTGAGATATTGTCAGGGTCCACTGAAGCTGTGTTTTTTGGTCTTAGCAAGCATTGCTAAGAACTGCTCCCTGTTAACATTTGGGGGAGGGGTATGCTAGTAAGTAGTCTATAGGGGAAGGCTGGGAATGAAGTTTGTGCTGAAACTGTCAGCCAGCAAATTTGCTATGTTGCTCTGTTCAATGAAGATGGCACCATCAGAGAGTGGTAATACAGGAAAAATAAAACTTGTAACCAAACAGAATCCTGCAACATTCAGCAGTAAACTGAAACTCCAGAAAAACAATGTGTCTAGTAAATCAATAAATTGAATTGAAATAAAAATGGAAAGTCGTTCAAAAATGAACACAAAATCACAATCCAAGCTTAAAGCAATAGTTTAATAGTAAAGTGCTTTCATCCTTTTCCAACATAGAACTTCATCAGAATTAAGAATACAAAAACACTGCCATCATTTAAATGCTAAACCTCTTAATCTTATTGGTTGAGAATATTAAAATGCTTAATTGATAAATTAATCAAAATGTTAATCTCTTAGTTGAAACAAAAAATGACGTGATTTAAGTTGCCCAAAATAGACAATAAATATTTAGTCATTTGGGTCTAGGGTGGAAGAGGTATACACCCTCATTCCCAACCTATCCACTGCTCTGTTGTCTTTATCTGAAGAAAACACACTAGTAGCAGGTAGGAGTTTAGAAGGCTTGTCTGCAGCCATAGAAAAGATGGATCTGCCATGGGATTCTTGTAAAGAAACTTTAAACCATTAGGTATTTTATAGAATCTATCAGGACATTCAGGAGCTGATGGCTAAGAGTCAGGAACACTGGAAGGTCATGCAAAGGTACTGAAGAAACCCACCAGGACAGGAGGAACAGGAACAGGTGTGCCTACCTCTAAAAGACTGTAATATTTTTTTTTCACATCAGAAATCTCTTTTGATTCCCACTCATGATGTTTCATCATGTTTCAGATGGCCTCCCCAAATAAGGCTTCTTTAAAAATGGAATCCAGGGAATGGGGTCTTCGTCATCAGAGGCCACTTGGCCTGGAGAATGAATTTGATAACAGTAGGCCAAAAAGTGCTCATCAGAGTCTGAGTCCACCTCCTCATCCTCAGAAGATGATTCTAATATCTCTTTGGGGGCAAAGCAGGAGTATGAGTAGATAATGCAAAAGGTGGTGGTTTGAGTGCCATTATAGGCCTATCCACTCCTTTTTCTTTGATGTTTAGGAAGTGGAAACATTTTTAGTTTTCTGTTTTTCTTCTCTTTTTTAGGTGATACTTCCCCTTTCCCAAGATGCAGAGTTTTGAACCCCTGATATACAACGAGAACAGACCCTAGCATTTTCTCTCTAACTAAAATTTAGGATATACCTTTGGGTAATTCGGAAATGATTATATGGGGATTTCCCCATCTCCCCAGTGTCAGTAGCATCAGTCATTTCGGATGTTTGAACCTTTGGTGCTATACCATCCAGTCTCCGGTGGAGTCGTCGTAGCAGTTATCTGAGAAGGCATAAAGTGTATCATGGGGTTCCAAGACCTCAGTGGGTCATCCAAGTTTGAATGGACAGGCATAATATCAGGACTAAGCCTCTTAAATTTCTTCTTTGGGATAAGTAAGACATCAAGGGTGGAAAGGCCAACCATCTTTGACTGGATGAGGCAGTTAAGGTAGTGGGTTTACAAGTACATATTGAAGGAAGAAAGTTGCATCCGTAAGATTTTATGTATGATGAACTAGCAAATAGTATAATTCTTATGATTGTGCTCTGCAACTAAACAGAAGAGGCACTAGGAGTGAAGATCCTTGTTGGGAATCTGCTGACCACAGCAGCCCTTTCCCTAGCTGACATCTAATAAAGTACCAAGTGCCAACAATACTAGGAAAACTAAGGAATGCTCCCCAGTGGAGCACTTATCTGAACCAGTGAAGGCCAATGTAACTAACAACCACTCGCAGAATAGACCAACAGGCGCAGGACTTGCAGTGATATAGTCTGCGGTTTTATACTCATACATCTGCTTAAGTACGCTTACGATCACAGGCTTAGGTCATACGTTGGACATATGGCTCTATGGAAGGTTTCAACTACCCTGGCTGGACATCCATGTTATCTGGTGAGATAAGCCAACAGCTTGGAATACTGCAACAGCAATCTAAGGAAGGACATCATTAAGATGACTGACACCAATATGAAACCATTGAAGAAATGGAGGGAAATTCTTTACTTCTAAACAGAATTCTGGCCTAAAAGGTTTACTTATACTGAATCTATACAAGTGAGACCTGTGGAGCAGAAAGCATGCAACAACAAGAATAAAGGAACTGGTGGTACAGGTAGCGAAATGATGTCTCCCTACTACTGTTATCTTCTCTGAAATTTTCAGCCACACACATTCTTGTGTATTTATACAGGGAACCAGAAAGGAGCAATTAAGCAGATGGATGATGTAACAAAGAAAACATCTCGGAAAAAACAGCAGCAGCTATGTTTGTATGCATACATTAATATGTACATGGCTTTGTTGCCCTTGGTTAGGAACACTAGGCCAACAGCCTGCTTGCAGGAAGACTCAGGGTGGTATTCATGCAGTTTAGAGTGAATTTGGCCAAGACTTTAGAGAAATTCCTTTGTGCAGTGCCACAGACAATGAGGATTCTACAGTGACTGACTACTGATGGTTGAAAACAAATCCCATACTTTTTTCAGTATGTGTCATATGATCTTCAACATCCACCGCAGCTGGCACTAACTTTGGCAGATGGAGCCTCAGTTTAACATCTAACCTGAAGGATGGCATCTCATAAGTGCAGCACTTTCTTTACACTGCAGTACAGTGAAATGCTGGAAAATAAATATATGCATCTGCTGGTGGGGACAAAACCCAGAGACTTATGAGCTTCCAAGTATCAAAGGCAAGTGGCCACCTGCCAAGCTACTGATACTATTATAAAATAAGGCCAACAAATGGAAGCACAAGGTGACTGACACCTATGTAACAAGCCTCTGGCCAACACAGGTGGTAGTGGTGGTAAAGATCTCAATTAGAGAATATGGCACCTGGCCTAAGCCTAGGGACTCAGATACCTCCATTCAGTCTGGTGGAAAGACTTTGTAGGGTCAGGTGTCAGACGTTCCTGTGTTCTGTAGTTGCAACTTTCACTTAATTTTTAAAGATCAGAAACTTGTGGGGTACTAAATATTACAGTGCTAACAGAAATAACTAAATGAGTGAAGTACTTGAACTTCTAAAGAACAGTCTTTCAGATGATATGTTAAACAAAGGTGCTATGTGAATTTGCTTGGAGTTGATCAGGTTGCTTTAGAAAGCTTACGTATTTATCTTACAGGATAAATTCTGTACAGCAGCATGGTCAGATTTTTCCCACTCAATGCAAATTACATTCTAGATCATAAAAAGGGCCCAGCAGATCAGGGCACTTCTCTGTCACCTATGAAATACATAAACACATGCGCAAATTGCCAACAAATGTGATACTGTCTTCTAAGGAACAGCCTGTGAGCTAGTAAAACCTACAGGAATTTAGCGCTACTGCAGCCCATAAATACAATGATGAAAATGAAAAGCTGCTTGTATTTTTGTACTAAATGATAATCAAAGTTAACTTGTTTTGCAATTTATCTCAGAAGGTTACGGGTATTAGTTGCTAATAAACTTTACACTTTATTCCTTGCTTTGATTCATTAAATATCTATTTCTAAACTCTGAAAAAGTCATTTAACCAGATACTGCTCTTAATCCCTGAAAAGAAGCACTTGAGTGTAATGGGCTTACCTGGTTAATACATAAAATCAACAGAGGAAACCCTACAGGGAGATGAAGGACAAGATGTAGAATTTGATAGGATCTCAGCACAGACACTACACTACAGTGGATTAGGAAGACACACATTAACATGTGATATGCCTTTCAAACAGGCACCTCTTTTTTTGAGTAAACTTATAGAACACAATTGCATATGTTCAAATTACATATGAACTATGGTAATTTTGATAAAGATACTAAAAGGAGCAGGAGCTCTTAATAAAGTAAATGGCAGGAAAGAGATGGAGAGGGAACAGAGACTTCTTACTTAATGGTATATAGCCAGATCAGTTTTACTCTTAAACGTGAGTTCTGCATGGGGGCACCTGAAGTTCAAGCCCCCCAAGTTCCAGCTACCGTCTCTATCCTATACTGACCTTCTGTGGTAACAATAAGGATATTTGAAGAGTGGTTCTCACTTTTTAAAGCTTTCCAACAAGCAGCAAAACCAAAATGAATAATGAATGCTGTCTGCATCTTCAATAAAACAGATTGATTGATACTAAAACATTAATGTATATAGTCAGTCAAAGGAGAATTCATATACGAAGTAACCCAATACAAAGGAACTCCAGTAACACAAACGAGCAGTTGTAGGATATTAAACATACACATGAAAAAATACTTCAATGAGTGTTTTACAACACAAGGATGTCAGGAGACTGAAGTCAGACAGGTCTATGTCTAGTTGATTTCCACTTGGATTTTACCACCATTCTGTTAAAACAATCTCTAAAACCATTTCCTAAACTGCAGTATTACAATAAGAAGTGTGATACTGTAGTAAAATTGTTATACCTCTATTTTTAAACAAATGGAAATGTTTATCCAACTATGTGAAAACCAAGCAACTGAGTCTGATGCGTTTTTTTTTTAGTTTTCCACTTTAGAATCTTACATAAAATAAAAGAAATGCAACTGAAATGCAAGATGTCATATGTGATGCCAACATAAAGCACTGGAATGCAATTTTTAAGAGTATCTACTTTTTTAATTCACTTGCAACTGTCAGATGATGTAGAAAGGAAAGTCTTAACTCGCTGTCTACCATTTATATGACGTATCAGCCTTAGCATTCGGTTGCAGTTGCTTAGTGAAGTTGGAATATTAACCCTTGTACTAGAAATGCAAATTTAATGTTTAGTATACTATGATACTCCTGCAGCTATTTTTACTTCAGTGCTGCACATGTAAATACATTAGAAGCTCATATTGTATAAACTTCTCAGGTCTACACTGCTGGTAAATTCTTCCCCTACTTAGCACATCAGATCCAGCTGACTATCGGCTGCTCAGTATTGCTCCAACTGCTTTATCCTTGGCATTGGAAGAGTGGTTAGGGAGAGGCAAAGTGAACAGCTGCCCTGAGTGCAAGGTGGTAGGGGCTGTGACTGTGAGTGCTGTGGATGCACTTTTTGGGGATTTTTGCTACTCAGCGTCAATAAGTAAGGGCATGACATGGGTGACAGTTGAAGAATGGACTTTTTTTCCTCTCAACCTAGTGTTGAGGAGTGCCAAATCAGGGAGAACAGGGTGCCAGATAAGTCAGCTACAGCTCTGCCAGGCATTATACCCCTGGGGCTGGGACTGGCATGGCTGTTGACAGGGGAGAAAGGGAAATCAGGGAGCAGACATTCTGTCTTGGTGCATTGAGGAGATTTTTCTGGTATGCCCTAACTAAGTGGGTCTGTTTGACATCACATACAAAACTGCACTTACTGTCAATTAGCTCCCGCCCCTCCTGTATACTGAAATCAAAAGTTTGAGCAATTATACAGCCAGTCCCATTATTATAGAAGTAACTAGTAGATCGTATGCAGAAACTCAACCCTCCATTCGGGAAAGGGTGAGACAGTAGTTGACATTCCATCTTACCCCTCCAGGCCTGGTTTCTCCCGCAACCAAGCCAACTACTTGTAAATTCTGCATTATTTGCTTCTTGCTTTTCTTTAATGCAATCCCTTTTCCACACTTACAGTTGCTGCTGTACAACTCTTGAATTAAGGCAGTTACTTGGCAGTATCCTTGCACAGGTTACCAAACACAATTAGGAATTCCGATACTCAGAACCAAAGCAACTAATAACAAGTGTCTGCATTTCTGTACATCTGTCCACAATGAAGGGTTCACAGCAGCTCAACAACTAAACAAGATATAGATTCACAGAAAACCAGGCTTATAGAGCTCATGGAAGGAACTTGTGTGGAAAAATTATGGGGTCATAACTAATCAGCTGCACATGGTAGCACTAGCTGTGCTCACAGCTTTTTAAAGCATTTAAGACTTCTATTTCTTGTCCATATTTAAGTTCAGATCCTGAACATTTGTTTTTATTTAGTAAAGCTGGATGGAATTTTATTTCAGCTATACTGTCATATGCATACTTTTTATGGGGTTTGTTAAAACAATTCACTAAGATGTTCAACAAAAAAGTTACCTCACTGGTATAAAAATCATATAGAGAATTACATTACCTTGTGCTCTACACAAATCCCTGTTTATGCAATAATTCCTGGTGTTTGCTTTGATAATCTCTGAAAAAATATTCTACAAGTTGCCTTTTTTCATGCTTTGATGCTTGCCCCCTCAAGTGCCAAACAGGAAGCATTGTTTCTCATCTCAGTTAGCATCCTAATGCAAATGCCATAAAATGGATGAGTTCAACGAACATTCACGCCCATCATAATCTGACACTTAAACCAGCTTGACAGAAAATGTACACTGAAACCAGCTTCTGCGTTAACAGATTACACATTTTATTTTACACAGTGTATAACAGATGTATTACATTACTAAAGTAGTCAGATATATATGTTTTTGTACTAAAGATGTAAATGGATGGCTGATCCTGTAAATACGGAATCCTTAGTTAAATCCCTAAAACTTATTAATTTCCTTATTTTGTCATTTATTAATTTGGTAAGTGGGCTTGTTAAAGATCTTTAGTGACCTGCACCACAAGCAATAGAAGGGCACATCTTTTTATTTTACATGTATTAACCAGGTATGTGCAATGCTCCAAGGACTCTCTTCACACATGACACTGACCATTTGGAAACATAAAATCAGGTGACTTGACATCTCAGAATAGCAGCACTGGCAATAATACAGGTATCTAGGCCATTATGAATCAGAGCATAGAGACACTGAAGAATAGTATATAACAGAACCTGAGATGCAAACATCATATATCGCTGCACCTAACTGATCAGCAAAGAGTATACAAAGAAATCATTGCAGTCAATACATCTGCACTAGCTAACATAGGCTCACTGATAAGTATGTGACTCACTTATGGTTGCCTCACTCAGTAGCAATCACAAATGAGTAAAACTTTTATGTGATCATCATTTATGGGTAAAAATGAACAAGGAATAAAAGTGTCTATGCAGGGGAGCCCTGAAATCCAATACCCTCCCTTCTGGTATATGCCAACTCCAAGGTTGCATAACCATGGAAGAAGAGAAATCACTAGTGTACTAGCACTTAATTTTTCTAGTAAAAAAGCCAGCCAGCTGCACACTAGTAATTGTACAAATGAGTACTGATCACTGATGTTTCTAATACAAGCCTATTGTCCCTAAGATATGATGCACAGTTATCAAGCATAAGCTCTGAACAACATATATGCAATCAGTTGTATGTTTAAGGTATGCATATAATGTCTACTGTTATTTAAATTTCATCTAGCTAAAGAGAATACTGACAATCTCATGTCAGTCATGAATGTTTGCATATAACAAAGTTACACACAACAATATTAATACCAGCGATTAAAAAGTTGGATATTTAGGTACAAACATATATCACCCTCCCACCCCTCAACTACCCACTATTATAAAACAAGCAAAGAAAACCGACCAATGAAATTGCTAGCTAACTATGCACCAAATACATTTTATGGAAGGAAGGAACTTACTGCTGGCCCCCTACACCTGAAATTCAGTCATACATCCCTACTCATTCAGAAACTTCATAATTCAACAAAATACCACAATTTTGAAAAGTAATTGAGCTAGGAAATACTGTCAAACACAGACATACAAAAAAAATGTCAAACACTAGAATTACAAACCTAACTTAAATACATAACTAAGTCTGCATTAACAAAAAAAGCAATAGAACAAAACAGAAATCATGGTTGTGACACAAATTAAACATTTTACATTAATAAAAGACGATAAAACTCAAATTTAACTACACTACCTGATCAGGGACAGTAAATGTATCAAAACTGATAAAAAGTAACATCATTATGAAAGTGAAATGTATTTATTTCCATTTGTTTACCAAGAGAGTCCAACTGGGCTTGCAGTCCCATTTTTAAAAGTGGCCTGGGGAGGTACGTTCCTTGAACCAAACATTATAGTAGCACGTCTGGCAGAGATGCAGTACAGAAACATTTACATAAGTCAAAAAACTTACTGTTTCATATTAATATACATAGTATGGGACAGAAGGAAATGTTATATATATATTTAAAGTGTTGACAGTTGAATGCAAGAGTCTTATGAAAGAAGCAAGGGGGTGATTTGGAAAATGGAAAATTACACACAGTGAGAAAGCAGAGATGGTTAGAGCAGTAGTGAGACTGGAAATGGAAATACGGATGAATACAAGTATAGGTTCATAGGTAGGTACTAGGCTATCTGCCCGAGGGCATTTATAAGCCTAGCCAGAGTGTGTCGGCTTTCGCTGCCCCATTGATTAATTAACTGAGCATCTGTCAAGCAGAGCCAATGAAGTGATCCCAGGGGTGTACTTTCTGTTACCCATCCACTCGTCAAGGCTTCTCTTGAAGAGTGTTAGTGAGGGGCTCTGCCTAATGTAGTTAGGAATTTTGTTCCAAAGCATGGGGAGGCTCTGTGACAGGAATCTATCCCTTCAGCATGTTCTATTTATTGTTGTGGCGAGGTTTAGCTCAATAGAGTGTGCGGCTCGCAGTGACTTGGATTTCTTTAAGTGGAGCATGTCCATCAATTCTGAGTTGGACATGGCTTTGCAAGTCAGGCAGAGATCACCTCTGTGTATTAGAAAATAAGTAAGGAGTGGGTAAGAGGGATAACGGTGGGAGAGAGAGAGAAAAATGTAAGAGCAAGACCGTTAGGAGAGAGATGTAATCTGCGATGGGAGAAAGAACACAGCCAGGAGGATGTTGCATACTTTAGGTTCTTCTTGAAGTTTTTTACAGCAATGTCTTGTGTTAAAGCTGTTGGGAGGGAGTTCTATTTTCTGGCAACATAGCAAGAATAGAGTGAGTCACCTGCACTGTTAAAGCATTTGGTGGAGGATAGTAAGCTTTACTAGATCTCAGACTCCTGGTGGAGAGTAGTGTTTGATGATGTTAGGATGTTTTAAAGTGATGGGTAAGCATCAGGTTTGTGAATTAGTTTGTGAACGGTGATTAGTTTGGAGTAGGTAAGATGGTTGGATATTTCTAGCTATTTGAGGTTATTTAGTGCCACACAGTGATGTGTACGATGTCATGATTTTTATTTATTTTACATTGGTTTACTGGGAAAGTCACACTGGGCAGGAAGCCCATTTTCTGTGAAGGCCAAGGGAGAAAAGCTCCACTATGTAGAGTCTAATAATACATATAGCAGTAAAGTAAAATAACAGCAAATAGATATTAACTAACAATGCAAAGCTAAGCTATAATAAATCTACTAGCACTTACAGCAATAGTTGTTGACTTAAGTAATCTTTGAGAAATAAGTTGTTTTTAGGGAAAAAAGTAGGAAAGAATTATGGACATTTGTAGTGAAGCTTGATGCAAATTTGTCTATTTTGTTATAGCATGATTCTAGTTTATTTTCTAGGGTGGATTGTAGGTTAGTTAAGATGGGTAATGCATAGTATACAAAGGGAAGAAGGTAGGAAATAGTGATATTCCAAAATTATGCGTGATGTAGGGTTATGGGTATGTTGTGGTAGAGAAAAAGAAAGTTATGGACTTGTGATAATGACAAATCTGTGTTGTCTGTATCAGTCTCTATCAGCCTGTGGGTTATCAGATCCAAACCTGGTCATATTCATGGTCTTCCGACTCAGAGCTCTGCCTCCTGTACCCATAAGCTGCTACTGTTGCAACCATTCCTCAGATCAAGATTGCTCCCTGTAAAAAAAACCCAAACCAGTACTAATCCAATATGGGATGGATAAAAGGAAGTCAAAGAAGAGAAGACTACAAAAATAGATTCTCCTGTACAGGATTTGAGGGCAGACCACCAAGGCCGATCAGGAGCAGTCACTAAAGAAATGACAATTTCGAGGGGGTACTGAGGAAGGGATGGTTAAAACAGGCAGATACAGATAACACATATCTAACATTATGGTAAGTACATAACTTTTCTATCCAATGTTGTCTTATCTCCAGTCACAACTCATTGGGCACAGTCCCAGATACTAAAAACCCCAGGGAAGTCCTAACAGAGAACAATCTCCAAGATGGTGTAACCAAACGAAACTACAACCTTAGACTGCACATCCATCTTGTAAAGGGACACAAGGGTATGAGCAGCTGCAGCACAAATATCATCAATGGAAGCCCATGAGAAAAAGGCAGTTTATGTATCTACCGCCCTTGTGGAATGCATTTAGGCTTTGCAGGTAAAGGAATTCCTTTTAAGGAAAATGCCAAAGAAATACATAGGGTCATTTTGGAAACAGGCTTGCCAAGTCCTCCTTTAGAAAAAGTAAAACAGTTGATCAGATTTTCTGAAACTGTTGATTCTGTCCAGAGAGAATCTAAGTTGTCTATAAATATCAAAAGAATGGAAGAGATATTCTTGCTTGTTACTGAAATTGCGGGAAAAAAAATCAGCAAATTAATGTGCTGATTTAAATTTGATTTCGAAGCAACCCTGGACAGAAAGGATGTGACTAATCCTCACGGTGACTCTATCTTTATGAAAAATTAATTAAGGGTGAAAGGAAGACAATGCTTGAAGTTCCAAGACCTTTCTCCCTGACATGTTGGCTACCAAGAAGAAAGGTTTCTATGACACAAATTTTAAACGTATCATAATTGAAGGTTCAAAGGGGGTTCTAGAAAGGACTTGCAGCAGTAGAGGAAGATCAAAAGGTGGCAACAGGATCCTGACAGGTGGATATAGCAAAAAAGTACCCCTAAAAAGACCTTACAACATTTAAGAGCTGCCACAGAGGTATTACCCCCTACCAACATGAAAGTGAGAATTAGAGGCCAATTTTACTTAATGCCTGAATTGAATAACTGAGACCAGACTGCAAGAGACTGCCAAAGAGTTCAGAATAGTGTCTAAAGATGCTGAAAAGGGATCAAAGTCCTTGGCAGAATACCTGATAGAAAAGAGCTTCCATTTACTAGCATAAATTCGACTGGTGGAGGGTTTTTGGGATTAAAAAAGTATGTGACTAACTCTCAGAAAGCTTGGGATCCCTGACCATCACTGGTACTGGAGAAACCATGTGGTCAGCTTGAGGAAGCAAAGGTTTGGAAACAGTAATTCCTCAGAATGAGCAATCAAATCCAGAAACAAATCCAGTGCCAGGGCAGGTGAAGAAGGTGAGGCCAAAGAAAGGGCACTCAAACCTGTTGGGGCCAAAATGAAACAATGAGGATGACAGTTGCTCTGTAACAAGGACATCATGGGATAGGTGAAGACGAGACCTGGAAGAATGTTCCTGCTCAAGCAGTCCGTTAGGATGTTGGATCTCCCTGGGATATGCATTGTGATCGGAAACCACTGCGGGGATATTGGCCATCATCAAACATTCATGGCCTCTGGACACAGAAGTAAGATCAAGTCTCCCTTATATTCACACCCTTGGAAAGGAGGTCCTGCAATGCTAGGAGGACTGACCTCATTTTGAAGACATTGCTGTGAAGATTGGCCTTGTTCCTTAACCAGATATCTTGAACAGTCTTTCTCTTGAAATGGACCCCCCCCCCACTAACCCCAAGACAGATGTGCCCACTGTGGCTAAGGAATAAGGAAGAACAAAGGGCCACCCTGCTGTGGCCAGCAGAGACCACAATTTCCATCAAATATGGTAGCAACAAACACCTGTAAGAAGCACTAGAAAGTCCATTGTATAAGTCAGGTAAGACCACGATCACTGTAAAACCCTCATGTGGAATCTCATAAGAGGTAAGAGACAAATAGAAGCTGCCATGTGTCTAAGGAGATGAAGTACTGAAGTGGCAGGGAGCTGGAGAACCCACAGAATATGAAAAGCCCATAGATGAAAGGAACTTAGCCTTGACAAATGTAGCTTGGCTATCTGAGTGACCATATCCAAATGGCACCCAATAAACTTTAACGCTTGAACTGGTTCCAGGCTGGACTTTTCATGATTTGCTGTTACGCCCAAAGACAGACACAGCTGGAGTAAGGAATCTCGGCTTTGATGATGGATATCTTTGTGAAAGTTGTGAGAAGCCAATTAACCAGATAAGAAAAGACCTGGAATCTTGTAGCCTGCCTCAGGCTGCCACTACTACCAGACATTTGGGGAATACCCAGGGAGTTGTGGCAAGACCAAAGGCACAGCCAGAAACCAATAGACTGCCCCCCCTCCAGCCAAATGTGTAAGACTGTTATGGAATGCCTTTCTATCTTTATGTGATGGTAGGCATCCATGAGATCCACTGGACACATCCAGCCATCCTTCCTCAGAAAAGTTTGAGTAAACTGCACTGTGACCATCCAGAATGTGGTCTGTTTGACAAAACTGTTCAATTTGCTAAGATCCAGAATGGGTCTGAGGTCCTTATTTTTCTTTAGAACCAAAAAATCTGCAATAAACCCTGGACCCTCACTAGTCTGGTGGGACCACTTAGATGATTCAGTTAACCAGCAGTTTCTGAATCACCAGTGCTGCATTTCTACTCCGGCAGACTGGAGCATCCAGAAGGGATTTTTTTGTGTGAATCTTTCGCAGTGAACAAAAAGGGAATGGTATAACCTCTGAACATAGCTCTCATGCATCTGAGGTGATGGCCTCCCAAGCTTTTTGGTAGAAAGCCAAGCAACCCCTGACAGCCTCCAGACAGTAGCAGCTGGGTAACCCTTCAGGGGTGCTGGAAGGGCCACTTGGAGAAAGCCCTATGGAAGCCCTGGCTCTGTGGACCTCCCCTGCACCATAGGGGCCATCCATTTTGGTTGCTTCCCCCCACCACAGGGGGAACCTTCACTAGTAGTGCCTTGGAAAGGTTGCTGCACTTTGCCAAGAGAGAGAGAGAGACCTTTCCTGCCCTTCTGGTTCCTGGAGAAGGACCACTGAGGGGTTGAGAAATAACTCTGATGGCAGATAGTGTCCTTCTGTCCTGTTCACTCCTAGTGAGCATGTCCTTGATATTTGGGTCAAAAAAGGAGGAATTGTTAAAAGTTGCATTAACAAAGGACACTTTAAAACAATCCACAAAAGTGCACATGGCATCTAGGCATGATGTTCTATAACAATACCAGCAGCGCCTGCTGAGTGGGATGTCCTGTCAGCTGCACTGGACAGCAGCCTCATGGAAAAGATAGATATGAACTGCATAGTAGATAGTTGAGCCTATAGTTTTTTCTGAGCCTCTGGAGGCTGCTGAGTCCTGACAACCTTGGACACTTGAACTACAAAGTCTTGATGAGGTCTCAAGAAGTGGGCAAGATAATTCAGTGCACACAAAAGTGGATGAACAGCAGGTGCACTTTCCCAAAATGTGCACGGCCCAAGACTCCCTGTTGGGTGGATAGACAAAGAACCTCTCTCCTCAGAGATGTCCTTTTTAGTGGCTGCCAAAATCATAATGGCATCTCCAGAGAGACTCTTACTCCAGTGGGGTCTGTGCTTAGGAGGGACCAAAGTCTCATCTGTTTTTTTTTTCGGGTGGGTTCCACCACTTTGGGTTCTCTTCAAGCCTTCCAAAACACCATGTCTATAAGAGTGTCCGGAGGGAGACCACTCAGGACATGGATGGGCCTGTGCCAAAGGCTTCCTAAAACACTGTCTTCTCTGATGAAAGGGCTTCACAGTATCTCATTAATTCCATCAAATTTCCAAAAGAGGTATCATCATTGAGGGATGTGGGTGAGCCCTTTTGTTGAGAGATTCCTTAGGGGAATCACCTGTTCCTGCCATGTACCTCCCTAGAAGGCAATGCAGGAGAGGACAGAGAAGAAGCAGGGGGCACTGAGTGCTGGGGATCTAAGGGTGCAAGCTGTCCTGGCAGCAAATGATGTAAATACACTGGCACAGACAAGACAAACTGGGATGGATCTGAAGACATTGCCAAAGGCCCCATGTCTGAATGGAAGAGGATCCTTTCCATCACATCAAAAACCAAAACAAAAGCCAGATGACCAGACTCAGTGCTTATCGCATCTGTGGATCCAAGTGAGACACAGATGCTTGGTCTTGACTTGACAGGCACGGACGCTGACACCATAACTGCACTATAAGACAACAAAGCCCCTAAGGGCAAGGATGACTCTGAAATCTGGAAAGTTGACCCCAATCCAGGGGCACTGGCTCCCACAGCTTTGCACCAACAAATGCTGGAGTTGAGAATGCCAAGGATGGTGTTGGCACCTGAAGCACCCAAGCTTTCAGTGCCAGAAGAGGGGAAGGAAGCATGGTTGAACTTGAAAACCCCAAAACAGGAGGAGAAGCAACAAAGGTGGGAGCCAGCACTTCAATTCTCAGGCCAGAAAGGCTGGGATAATATCTAACTGGATCTCAGCCTGCAAGAATGCTGTCATCAGTTGTGCCAAATTTGATGGTTTGAGGGTCACAAATGATCTGGCAAACCTAAAGGAAGAGGCCACTGAAGGTGGGTTGGATGACCTCTTGGTCAATGTCAGATCCAAACAGTTCCAAGAAAGGGAAGATGGTCTGGGAGAACCATATGTAGGAGTGATAGGGCATAAGGGGGACTGTGGTCTGCCTGAGGAAGCTGTCGGGTCCTTAGCCAGAAAGGGGCTAGGTATGCTAAGGTTTGGGGAGTTAGAAAATATGAAAGTACTGGTGACCTGGACTGAGTTGGCATTGGGAGATCTGAAGGGGTCAGAGCCAGGGAGGCCAAAGGGAGATGAACTTTCAGCTATGGCGAATCCTTTGAAGACAAGGAGGGTCATTTGCAACCCTCCCAACCACTTTTGTGGGTCTCAGAATCTTTATCCTCTGCCCGTTTGTTGGATTTCTTACTCAGAAAGGGACAGGAGGAAGAGGAAGAAGATGGCTTGAGAAGATCCTAAAAAACAAGCTTAGTTCATCTCTTATTAATTGCGTGAGAACCTAAGGCACACCATGCCTCATAATCAGTCTATAAGTGGGCAGTACCCAAACAGTGAGCACATTTGTTGTGGGCATCCTGCAGAGGCAGTGTATGCCCATACTACACACACTTCTTGAATCCTGAAGCCTTAGAGCTGTCCATACTGGATGTAATATAAAACACACTAACAATCAGAGACAACTTATCTACCTACCTAAAAAGATACAATCCTGCAAGTACTACTAAATGTCTATTATCCAAGATACATTATTCAAAGAAAAATTCCACACAATAGAAAGACAAAAAGATTTTACAAAACTTTAATCACTATAATTTAAAGTGTTAAGGAACAAAGATGGGAACACCAAGGAACAACATACCATACAGGAAATCTAACACTAAATCTAGCACTAATACAACAAACCTATGATAACCATATTACAACTATCAGAAAAATGGAAGAGAAAAAAAGGCAGTTGAAAATTATCATAACAATTATCCAAAGGATTCAATGAGGCAGAGTTCATCATCCATGATCGGATCATGATGGTGGCAAAAGAGATCGGAGGATGGGGTGCAAGAGTAGAGGCTTATGGGTTGAGCAGGCGAAGCTCTGAGTTTTTCACATCTGAGTTGTATCAGATAACCCACAGATTGGGAACAAACCAATAAGTCAACATTGGATTCCTAGTTTCTGATGGAATGAGAAATATGTAAGCAGAATTTTAAGTTGTCATCTATTATGACTCCTAACAGTTTGGTGTTGGATACAGTTTGTATGATGACATTGTTTGACAAATTTAAAGATCTGGGAGTAAGTAGCATTAGCTTTATTTTCTTTTTTTTGTTGTTGTTGTTTTTGCATTTGAAAGTAGATGATGGTCACTTAACCATGCTTCAGTGGCTGAGGATGCCTCATCAATCATTTGTTGGAGTTGATGGAGGCATGGTGCAGAGCATATGAGGGTAGTATTGTCAGTAAACTGGACTATAGAGGCATGTTTGTTGGCTTTACAAAAGTTGTTAGTGAAGATGTTGAAAAGCAGTGGGCTCAGAATTGAATCATGTGAAACCCTGGTGGAGAGAAGAAGGAAAGAAGAGTCACCTTGTTTCGATTTAAAAGCCTGCAGTTTGTCTGCTGAAGAGATAACTGAAAAACCAGGAAAGGGCTGACTGGAATACAGAAAGGGGAACTGGTTCTTCTAGTACGAGTTGGTGAGATGCACTGTCAAATGCTTTTGACATGTCGAGGAAAAGGGAGGATACTAGGTTGCTGTTACTTCATTTTTAATTTATAGTTTCAGTGAAAGTGAGTCTGGTAGTAATTGAACTGTGGGGTGGGCGGAAAACATTGTGTGAAGGAGAGGAGGTTGGTGCTGGTGAGCATACCTCTCAACCTGGAAACATCAAAAATCTGGACAAGGCCCATGAAAAATAGGTAAAAATCTGTATGCTGATTAACATATTTGCATACATTATTATGTAACCCGCCCACTCCAATGGAATTGTGGGATGCCAACTTTCAAATGCAAACTGAAGAACAGACAACCAAAATATGGCACCAGTGTCCCCCTGCAGCCATGTCCCATTACCTGGCTATTTCGCCCCATTTACCATAAACACTGTGTGCATACTGCTTTATGCTGCAATCTACAATAATTATTTGTATTTTATTTTTACATTTTATAGCACAATGCACAAACACTAATAGACATCTGCTAAACAAAACAATACTGTCTCACAATGAAAACAGACTTAGCATTAAAACTTCTCTGCCCTTGAAACTCACATTCACTGAAACAGCACTGAAACCCACACCACATCCAAAGAAAATGCATCTGGCTAGTGGTGGTTAAAGTTTACGTTTGGGCTGTTTTTAAATCATAGACCCCTTGCACACAAAACAAGAAACATACACATGTCCTTTGATACACCTTCCTGACTTTATTAAATTACATTCCTTGTATAATACAGCATACTTATTGGACTCAGACTTGTTTGTTTGTGTCTTTCGGCTTTTCCCGGTTAGGGGTCGCCACAGCGGAACTCCGGTCCGCTAATGATTGGTAGTGGATTTTTACATACCAGGTTACCAGCCCTGATGCACAACCTTCAACGAAGGCACGCCCCATTAACGTATGCCTCCACACAGAAGACGCTCTAGCTGAGAATGGAATGGGATAATGTCTTGCTATGAGGCTACCGCAGCACCACCACCGCAATTAGACTTAGACTGCATTTTAAATTTATTGTTTGAACATTTTTCCAGTAGGCAATGAAACAAAATGCATGAACCAATAATGACAAAACTGCCCAATTCAGAACATTTCCATCATAAAAATCTATTTCCACACAATCACATTTTAAATTTATTGTTTGAACATTTTTCCAGTAGGCAGTGAAACAAAATACATGGACCAATAATTACAAAACTACCTGCCCAATTCAGAAAATTTCCATATTAACATTTTCACACACACAATATTGTATGTGTGTGTGTGTGTGTGTATATATATATATATATATATATATATATATATATATATATATATATATATATATATATATATATATATATATATATATATATATATATATATATATATATATATATATATATATACATACATATATATATATATATATATATATATATATATATATATATATATATATATATATATGACAGTAGTGTAAGCCATATGCATCTTGCACAGCCTCTCACTTATTTTCAATTTCAGTTTTTTTTTTGGGGGGGGGGGGGCAAAAGGCCAAAAACCAGCAGCACATTTTAAACACTGCTTGTATAATTTTGGAAAGTTGCTAGAATAATATGTGGTTATCACCATGCATTTCACTGCCAAGTCTTTATCCCAGGAGCCTATGCACTATAGTCAGAGCAACATACGACTATGCCAAATCAGCAGTTTCCTGAAAGGTAGGATGGAAGAATGAAACTTAAATGGCTATGATTCAGTGAATTCAGTTCTCAGTTCTCACCATAGATCTCAACATCTTAGCACAAAAAACCTGGACAAAGGCAATAATGGGGAATTCAGCCCCAAAATAGGGACAAATTCTAAATACTGATCTTATAAACTTAGATAATTGCTAGAATAAAAGGTTTTGTGTTACTATTTATTTTCTAAAGAATATGTAGTCTGAAATTCAAATGCTTGTCATGATTTAGTGAATTCAATCATTCAGTGATTTGCCACAAAACTCCTGAAAACCACAGATTTTATGAGGAACAGAACAAAAGTATGAGGCATAAATTCACAAGTGGTGGTGGCTAGGAATCTTAGCCTCTTTTTACCTGTACCCAAGGTAAAGGGTTTGAGCCTGAGTGCCTCTAGGCTCCAGGTATATTTACCTGGGGCATTTACATATTATACACACACACACACACACACACACACACACACACACACACCTTACACTTCAGAAAGTGTAACATGTCAAATATATTTTATAAAAAACAAGGCTTGGATTGTATTGCAGAGAAAATAGACACATTTATAATATTTCTTTGTATTTTACAGATCCAGTAATTTTCTCATGTTGACAATTTTTTCATTAAACTTATTAGCCTAATGTCTTCAGTCACAATATTTTAAACCTACTAACTCAAAATATGTACCAATATATCACATATTTTATACTTTGGTTATGTTTTTCATGTTTTATACACGTCACTGAATGCAACACTTTTTATTCAGGAAAAAAGAACTGAGCGGTCAAGATTAAACAGAAGCTAACACAATAAGAGTAATCAGAACAGTCATATCTGAGTTCCCTACCTTCTTCAAACACCTGTCATTTTATTTCAGAACAATTCAACTTATTATGTATACTGAAGACTTAACTAACCTTTACACACTATTTTTTTCAAGCATTATGTGCCCATTATGAGTAGTAAGTCTTGATAGGTAGTTATCCTCTCAGATAAATGCTTATTTTCTATATTCTTGCAGCTGAAAGCATAACACAAAGAAAAAATACATCTAGGGCACTGATCTGAATTCTAACAATGATTTATAGTTTTGTATTAGAGATGCCTCTCAGAGAAGATAATGTAGAGTCATTAAAATGGTGAGCATTATACAGGAAGGGTTCACTTTCTGTTTATATAATGAAAATAATGAAATGTTATTAGCGTGCAGTCAAACTGCTGTCTAATTATTCCTTTCTGACTATTTAAAGCATTTATTTTGGATAGCCAGTGGTGGTACAGTGGTAGCATACTTGCCTCACAGCAAGAGGTTCTCCTGTTCGATTCTCGGCTGGAGTGCCTTCTGTGTGGATTCTGCATGTCCTCCCCGCGGCCGAGTGACCTCTGAAAGACATGCATGAATGGGTGTGCCTTCGCTGAAGGTTGGGCATCGGGCTGGCAACTCGGCACCATAAAGATCTACTGCCAATCATTTGCGGACCAGAGTTCCACTGTGGCGACCCCTAACTGGGAAAAGCCGAAAAGACAAAGAAGATGATTTTGGATAGCCAGCATGCCACCATGCATTTTAAGGTTAGCATCTTAATGGGATGAGTATTTCCTTTCCAGCTACAACAATCCCCCCCCCCACACACACACACACACTCACAGAGCATTTACCTTAGCATGACCTTATTAACTAAAAAAAATACTCTTTAGTACCATAACATGATCTCTTGCAATTTTTTTACCAAAACCACTAAAAACTATTTTTAATAATCACTTCACTAATAAATTATTTCAGCCAACCTACCTGGTTAATAAACAAAATAACAAATAAAAAAAAAGCCTGTACTCTTACTCAAAAATCTTTCTTATGTTGCCTTTATTTTCTGATTTTGGGCCACAGAAAATCCAATGGCACTCAACTTTCAACTTTCTGGTTTAAAAGACCACATCTGCGCTTGTTTCCCATCATTCCTGCAACTAGCCTACTGGAAAGCACTAGAATGTCTTAAACTGATACAAGCCTTCTAACTTAAAAGAGAGTCTTTGTAGTGATTAAGTACGATAGTCTTTTCTGATTGCTTGTAGTCGTTTAAAGCCGTTTTAAGTGTACTTTTTATTGTATTTGTCTTCTCTTTTAAAAAAAAAAAAACATTCCTCGTTTCCCACCCTTCTAAGCTAGTATAGTCCAGTTTTCAGGCTAGTGCTGAATTCAGGACTGTGTTAAAATTTTCTGAGTTGCCCATACCTTACTTGGATAGAGGGAAGTTTCTCTGTTCACCTGTGAGAGAGGGGAACTTCCTGGAGGAGTGGTTCCAGCCCAGAAGTTAGTAGTTTAAAAACCACGCTTGCACAATTTTGTGCGCCGTACAGCACCAGTTAACTACGGTTAAATTATTCCTGGCTCCACTAAGTCTCCTCTTCAGTTTTTCCCTTGAAACTAGTCTAACTCTCAACCTAAGCACTCAAAAAGCATCCTACAGTCCAGCACTTGCTCAGACCTAATAGCAAGCACTAATATACCCCGACACTTGATTGCCCAGCAGGGCAAGGCTCTTTATCCACCCCTCACCAACCAAGTGACTAAGCAGCTCACCCTACTATTCAGGCATGACCAAAGGGCAACTTCAGGTGTACTCTCCAGTCCAGCTGGTGAACCTGGGCATCCTGAGGCAATGTTACAACTGCCTCATGTACACAGACAACCCTCTCCTCCTACCACAAAACACTAACATATGCAAGAGATGCAATTATACAACCAAACTGGAGGCTAAGGTCTCTCCACCCAAGATTGGAACAGACAGTCATGAGGAGAAGGTTAACACTTGCACCACACCTCCAGCCTCACATAGACCTACTAAACCAGCACTGGCAAAAAATACACATAAATACACTAAGTCATACTCGGAGGCTCTAAATAGAAACCAGCAAAAGCATCAGAGAGCTCCAAAGCAGACACCCAAAAAACCTGCACCTCCCGTCACAAACCAGACAACACATAAAACACAAAACTAATGTGCCGCACAATCACAGCCCTTAAGGCAAAATAACATACCTAACACACTAGTAATAGATGACTCTATAGTCAGGCACACTGACATCCCACTTACTAGGCTGGACAAGCAGAAGATTACTGTTAACTGCTTGTCAGGAGCCAGAATCCGCCACATAACACAAGTACTCAGGTCACTCCAGAACAAGTACAAATATGACTCTGAAATTGTTCATGTTGGTGTGAGTGACCTGAGACGTACCTCCCTGGATTACATGAAAAGAGACATGGAAGAGCTCTCTGATCATGTAGCACAGGCAGGTATGAGCCTGAGTAGCATCCTGCCCTCACCAAGAATTATACCTCAGTATAAAGAAAAAAATATCAATTTCAACAATTGGCTAAGCCTCTGGTGTCATTCAAAGGGAATCCAGTGTGTCAGCCTGGGGCGACATGCTCGACAAGCTGCGTTGCTTCGCAAGAGACGGCTTGCACCTGTCACCCCTAGGCTTTTGCTGCCCAAGGCTCAAAAGTCAAACCCACCTCCATAAACAGCACAAATAAAAAAACGAGGGTTATGCTACTCAACGCCAGGAGTTTAAATCTCAAAATGCATGCGCTTGAAGCACTCCTCAGTATGGAGAACATCGACATCTGTGCAGTAACTGAAACCTGGTTCAAGTCTTCACAGAGCACTCCAGCACTACCGGGCTACAACTCATACCACACATTTCGGCCACAGAACACGGACCGAAACACAAAAGGAGGGGTGTATCCATATTCATCAAGGATACCTACACCTCCAGGTTAGTGGCACAGCATGATACCTCTGAGATCATCCATGTGCAACTAACATCGGGCAAATCTGCAATACAAATTGTGGCCTGCTACAGATCACCCTCCATGACCCAGGACCACCACTCTGCCTTTCTGGAGACATTGGAAAACATAAAGGTCCTACCGAACACCTTGATATTGGGCGATTTCTATCACCCTACCATTAACTGGGAAAACTACTTGAGTACAAACTCCCAGGCTCAGCGCTTCCTGGAATTTATCAACTCAAATGTCCTGGATCAGCTGGTAAACTCCTCTACCAGAGGTGAAAACATATTGGACCTGGTCATCACCAACATGGGCGACAGGTGTTCCGCACCGGAGGTCAACCTGTCACTGGTTAGATCAGACCATAAACTAATCACTTTGGATGTCCACACCCCGCCACCACCCCCAACCAATGAAGCCACAGTGAAAAACTTTTCTAAAGCAAATTTCACCTTACTTAAGACAGAGGTGGTAAGTTTCACAGCCCCCACGCTAAAGGATAACGCTGCCCAAGATGCAGAATCCTTTACAAATGCATTCTATGAGCACCTACAAGTATGCATGGATCATGCCATCCCTAGCAAAACCAAGACTCACTCCCCTAAGGAGGAAGGAAACCAGTCCGGTGGACCCCTGCCATAAACAGGTTATACAATAAAAGGAGGAAACTAGTTCAGACAAAAAGCAAATCCCAAGAAGGAAAGGCATCCCTGATCAGTATCAATAAGAAACTAAGGTCCCTTATAAAATCATCCAAGGCTAACTTAAAAAAAATAGCCAAGGATCTGAAAGATAACCACAAAGCCTTCTTTAGCTATGTCAAGAATCTAAGTGGCAACTCACAGATATGCTCTGAGCTAGTGCAAGATAGCACAAAATATACTGAACCTACTGATATTGCCAACATCCTGGCAGATAGATACAGTGCAAACTTCACCCCCCCCCTCTCACCTCCAAAAGGGCCCACAACAATACCGGAAAACTGTAGTGTCCCAGAAATCATAGACGCACAGGTAAAGACAGCCCTTTCAAAAGCCAAAAACACAGCGTCAATGGGGCCGGATGGTGTCCCAGGATGTGTCTTGCACAAACTACAGAACGAACTAACCCCCCACCTAAACACGCTGTTTAACCTCAGCCTCTCCACAGGCTACTTGCCCATAGAATGGCACGCAGCAACATTTATTCCGCTCCACAAAGGAAGGGCCACAACTGACCCTGGTAACTATCGCTCCATAAGCCTGACTAGTCTGGTCTGCAAGGCTATGGAGCACATCATCATGGAACTCATTAACAAAGACATTGGGAAACTCCAAACATTTGACCCGACCCAGATCGGCTTTGTTAAGGGCAGATCATGCCTACTAAACCTGGCTGACTTCTTTAAGACAGTCACCAAGGCCATAGACGAGGGAAAGGTGGTTCACACAGCCTACCTTGACCTCACCAAGGCGTTCGATACCATTCCTCACTCAGGTATTATAGAAAAACTCACCAGCCTGAACGTAAACCCCTACGTCACAAGATGGGTTGCCAAGTGGCTTACAGACAGAACTCACGCGGTAAGAATAGCAGACTCCAGGTCCAACTCTAAACCAGTCACAAGTAGTGTCCAGCAATGCTCGGTCCTGGGACCCCGACTGTTCGGCATATACTTCTCGGAAGTACAGGCAAACACAGAAGGACTATGGCTAACCAAGTTTTCCGATGACTGCAAACTGGGAGCCATAACTGACTCTTCGTCTGACACGGACATCCTCCAAAAAGGCCTTACTGAGATGGACACCTGGTGTCAAAGTCATGGCCTCAAGCTAAATGCCAAAAAATGCATAGTCATCCCATTTGGGAAATACAAAACAGCCACGAATTACCACATAGGTGGCAGCCCCCTTAATACAGAAGAGATAATAAGAGATCTGGGGACCAAAGTAAATAGTACTCTCTCCTTTGACAATAATATTGCCAAAGTAGTTAGGAAATCCTTCTATGGGGCCCATCTAATTACTAAAGGGTTCGCATCTAGAAATAAATAGTTTACAGTGCCCCTCTACTCGTCACTCATCAGACCCATCAGAGAGTACAATGCCCCATTTGGGATGTAACACACAAGACACTTCCAACAGCTGGAAAGACCACAAAAGTATCTCACCAAGAGGATTACTGGCCTCAAACATATGCCCTATGCAGACCGACTGAAAAAACTCTGGCTGTACTCAGTGGCTTATCGCTTACTCAGAGGTGATCTCTGCCTGACTTACAAAGCCATGTCCAACTCAGAATTGATGGACATGCTCCACCTAAAGAAATCCAAGTCACTGCGAGCCACACACTCTAGTGAGCTAAACCTCGCCACAACAATAAATAGAACATGCTGGAGGGATAGATTCCTGTCACAGAGACTCCCCATGCTTTGGAACAAAATTCCTAACTACATTAGGCACAGTCCCTCACGAGTGGATGGGTAACAGAAAATACAACCCTGGGATCACTTCACTGGCTCTGCTTGACAGAGGCTCAGTTAATTATTCAATGGGGTGGTGAAAGCCGACACACTCTGGGTAGGCTTATAAATGCCCACGGGCAGATAGCCTAGTACCTCCCTATGAACCTATAATGTATAAGTCATCATATGATGCAGATACTTCTGAAAATCATTGTCTTTGTGAACATTTGATTTAAACCATGTCTTATCAAACTTTTACTTATTTGGCCATCTAATCTGTTGCCTCGTTCAGCATCAAGTTGTCTTCCATCAGCTATTTTTCAAACGTTTTATTTTTTTTTTCTGCTTTAGTGATTAGAGATGCCCTTCCACAAATATCCTCTTCTTATTATCATTTTGTTGTGAATTTTCACAACACATCATTATAGAATTGTACTTAATAAATACACAGAACTGGACCTACAAAATATGTATCATTTGCTTCTTGCTTGTATGAATGCAAGGCGGCTTCTACCTCAGATGAATGTGTACACAGTGGGATGTACAACAGACTACTAGCAACATTATGCACAGTGTGGGCAATATTGCCCCTGTGATACTGAAAATTTTGTAGCATAATATTTCTGGTGACAGCAAATTATACTTTTATAGATAATGATATACGATTTTTCATTCTGTTATAGTGCCAGCTGGATACAGATATGGTCTAAATGTATACTAACTTTTTCACCCTAAAAGGAGCTCATATACCTAACTTTTTCATAAAACAAATGCTATGGAGCTTTCCTAACAGCTATTGCATAAGGTCAATGCAGGCCTGCATTAGTTATATGCATAAGGAAGACAACATCTTAAAAAACTGTTTGACATTTCCTAGTAAAGTCTTCATGGAATTATACGGGCATTAAGGTATGCAAGATTATTTCCCTTTTAAGGGCTTAAAAAATTCATTTTATGATGAAACTGTGTAGACCATTTTGCCCTTGTCAGTACCTGTACTTTTGTTGTGGCATACTTCTGGTGTCAGAAATGTCACTTAAGTGGAAATATATTAAACATTGCTAATTCTGGTATAATACAATCACAACAAATAGCTGTCACAAGCATGATGGGGATCATTACTGCTTGCATATAT